>NC_064283.1:63426557-63514961 GCF_019186545.1 Solanum stenotomum
GGTACCACGGTCTGAGATGATAGAGAGGGGTACCCCATGCAACCTCACTATCTCTTTCACATAAACTTTAGCCAATTGTTCAACATTATAATTTATCATTACCGGAATAAAATGGGCTGACTTAATCAATCTATCAACCACTACCCAAATAGAATCGAACTTCCCCAAAGTCTTCGGAAGACCAACCTCAAAATCCATGACTATCATTTCCCACTTCCACTCCGGAATTGACATTCTTTGAAGCAAAACTGTCGGCCTTTGATGTTCATACTTTACTTGTTGACAATTTTGACACTTTGCCACAAACTCCGCTATGTCCTTCTTCATGCTCGGCCACCAATAAATTCATTTCAAATCTCGATACATCTTGGTCACACCCGAATGGATAGAATATCGTGAACCATGAGACTCTGCAAACAGTTTATCAATCAAGTCATCTACTCTAGGAACACATATTCTCCCTTTAAAATTGAGCACACCATCCACATCAAGAGTGGTCTCTTGTGCCTTACCAATCGCAGTCTTTTTTCTAAGCTCCTTCAAATTTTCCACTTCAAATTGTTTGACATTGATCTCATCCATGAATGTGGCCTGTACTTCAATGCTAGCTAACATTCCACCTCTTTCTAAGATGCCCAACTGCATGAACTTAGACTCTAAGGTCTGAATTTCCTTAGCCAAGGGTTGCTTGAATACATTCAAGCAAACTAAACTACCTATACTCACTGCTTTTCAACTCAAACCGTCTGCCACCACATTAGCCTTTCTCGAATGGTATTGAATGGTCACATCATAATCTTTAAGTAACTACATCCACCTTCGTTGTCTTAAATTCAGATTTTTTTAGTGAACACATGCTGAAAACTACGATAATAGGTAAATACCTTACACATAACACCATAGAGGTAATGTCGCCAGATCTTAAGATCAAACACTATCACTGTCAACTCCAAATCATGTGTGGGATAATTTCTCTCATGCACCTTCAATTGACGTGAGGCATAATCTATAACATTCTTATCCTCCATCAACACAACACTCAAACCAGAATGTGAAGCATCACAATAAATAATAAAATTCTTACCTTCCACCGGTAATGCTAGGATAGGTGCGGTGGTCAAGAGAGTCTTGAGTTTTTGAAAGCTCTCTTCGCATTTTTCAGTCTATTCAAATGGTATCTCCTTTTTGGTCAAATTAGTCAAGTGAGTGGCAATAGAAGTAAAATTATTTACAAATCGACGATAATAGCTGGCGAGCCCCACAAAACTCCTAACTTCCATCACAGAGCTAGGCCGAACCCAATTCTTAATTGTCTCAATCTTTTGAGGATCTACCATTACTCCTTCTTTTGAAACTACATGTCCCAAAAATGCAACCTAAGTCAACCAAAATTCACACTTAAAAAATTTAGCATACAATCTTTACTTCATAAGAATACCCAAAACAATATGAAGATGGTTGGCATGCTCTTCCTTACTTTTCGAAAAAACTAAAATATCATCAATAAAAATTATGACGAAAGAATCAAGAAATGGTCTGAACACCTCATTTATTAAATTTATGAAAGCTGCAAGTGCATTGGTCAAACCAAAAGACATAACCAAAAACTCATAGTGCCCATAGCGAGTTCTAAACACCGTCTTGGGCACATCCTCAGGCCTAATTTTCAATTGATGATAACCGACTCTTAAATCAATCTTAGAGAAAACTGTTGCACTTTGCAATTGGTCAAAAAAAACATCTATTCGAGGCAAAGGGCACTTGTTTCGAATAGTGACCCTATTTAATTGTCGGTAATCTATTCACATTCTCATACTACCATCATTTTTCTTAACAAACAAAACTGGAGAACCTAATGGGGAAGCACTAGGTCGAATAAATTCCTTATCAAGAAGCTCTTGGATTTGAGCCTTAAGCTCTCTTAACTCTGTGGGAGCCATGCGATATGGATGGATGGAAATGGGACGAGTATCAGGCTCTAAATCAATGCAAAAATCTATATCTCTATTCGGAGGCATACGAGGCAAGTCATTAGGAAACACTTCTCTAAATTCTGATACCACAGGAATAGACCTAATGGATGGAGCCTGAATCTCAATATCCCAAATATGAGTCAAATTAGCCAAACAATCATGCTCTACTAATTTACTAGCCCAAATGGAAGATATAATCTTAGCTTGCTTAGGTTTGTACACTCCTTCCCACTCTGATTTTTCCCTTCCCAAAATTTCTAAAGTTACAGACTTAGTATTACAATTAAGCACAACATAATATGAGGACAATCAAGTCATGTCTAAGATTATATCAAAATCACTCATATCAAAAATCACCAAATCAGCCCAAGTCTGAAAACCCATAAACAAAATAGAACAAACACGATAGTCATGGGTAACTATGACTGACTCTCCAACTGGGGTAGAAACATGAATAGGGGCATCAAGAATATCACAACTTATATCAAAATTTGAGGCAAATCTCACGGATACATATAAATAAGTAGAACTCGGATCAAATAACACATTAGCCATCCAGTCACAGACAAGAATAGGACATGTGATCACCGCGTCAGACACCTTTGCCTCATTCTTGCCAAAAAAACATAACATTGAGCCCTATCATCTTGACGAGCCATTTCCCTGCCTGGTTGCGTCTTACCTCTGCCTGCATTACCATTTCCTCTACCTCCACGGCCTCGCTGATTATCTCTTCGCCCATCTTGTGACGTCCTATACCATTATTACCATTCCCCGCAGATACCACTGCTCTAGAGGGCTGCTACGCAGCATCTAATACACGTGGGTGGGGACAATCTCTTCTCATATGCCCAGGTTCTCCATAATTGTAGCAAGTACGATCAAAAGATGGTATGCCGCCCGTCGAAGGCGCGACTCCCTGACTATCCTGAAAATGATGAGATGGAGTTCTTAAGTAATTACCTGTAGAGGGGGGCATGACATACTGAATTGGCTTGGTTGCAAGCATTGGCCTCCTCCCTGAACCTCTGAAATAAGAACCTTGAAAGTTGCCTGAAATCTTTGCCCTTTTTGCCAATGACTTAGCCTGACCGTCTTGCCTCACCCCCTCCACTTTCTTAACGTAATTTGTTACCTCATTAAAGCTCTTCCCTGCATAAGTCATATGAACAGATAATACTTGCAACTCAAAATTCAGTCACCAATTGAGTCGCATATCTAAACAAAGCGTAAAACTTGGTCTCATAAGCAGCCACAGACATACCACCTTGTTCCAAAGCCATAAATTCATCTTTCTTATGATCTCTCAAAGTTCTAGGCACATATTTTTCCAAGAACAAAGCATGAAATTGGGTCCAAGTAAGTGGAGGTAAAGTAGAAGATCTGCATTCCATATAAGCTCTCCACCATTGTTTGGCATCACCTTGAAGTTGGAAGACGCAAACTCAACCCCATGTTGATGAACAATGCCCAATTTATCAAGCCTCTCATAGCAATCTAAGATGAACTAAGAAACACATGAGGCTTTAGCTTCAAAAACTTAGTGAACATTTCATGCTCATTACCATTTATAACAGAACCTAACAAAGGACAGAAAAAAACATCATTACCTACAGTTCCACCCGTCTTGGGCTCAGTGCTAGAAACATGAGGATTAGTAGGAACTTGAGTTGCTTGAG
Organism: Solanum stenotomum; assembly: GCF_019186545.1. Classification (NCBI taxonomy): domain Eukaryota; kingdom Viridiplantae; phylum Streptophyta; class Magnoliopsida; order Solanales; family Solanaceae; genus Solanum; species Solanum stenotomum. The sequence goes on from NC_064283.1 coordinate 63,430,210, forward strand.
ATGAAGAAAGCATTCCAGGACCAACCAACCCTTTCAAGAATGACATGATCTGTCGAGCTAACATTGGGTCTATGAAAGAAACATTGGTAGTCTCAACCTGCACCTCTTTCTCTTGTCCAACGTCCTCCACATTATCAACCTTAATATCATCTTCTAACTCTTCATGATGCACCGGAGGGTTCTCATTCACAGGGACATTCTCAATCGGTACCTCATTCCCAGTAGGAGCCATTCTTTTTCCGCCTCGGCCTCTACCCCTAGCTCTTTCTCTACCCCTGCCTCGACCGCAACCTTTCGTTGCAGATTCCTCAACTAGAGCATTGACGGGAGCTACGGGCCTAACACCGTTAGACCTAATGTTAACAATCTGCAGACAGAAGTGTGAAGGAAGTTAGATACCTTTTCGAATCGATAAATACCAATTGGAATCAAGTTATAGCTCGAAAGGAGACAAGAGAAAGTATAAAGATTTCCTAAAGTCCTATAGCCTCTCAAAGAAAAGTAAAGGCGTTCATGTACCGTTCGCGAGACTCTATTAGACTTGTTTTGGTACATCGACATCAACGAACCTAGGATCTGATACCAACTTTGTCACGACCCAGACCGTCGTGATTGGCACCCACACTAACTCTCCGGTGGGAGAACCAGTACTACAACTCAAACCAAGTAACTAATCTAAAACTAAGGCATTTAAGGAGACAAAAACAATTTAAATACTAAGGAAAGAAATAAAGAGTTTCCATAAACTCCAACAAAAGTCTAACAACGAACTAAACAATGCAGAATAAATAACCTAGAACCTGAAAGTTAATATACCAAAACATCTAAAGTTCAACAAGTCAAAACAAAAAAGGATGCAACCCCAATCTAATGAACTAATCAACTTATTAGAACATAGTCTAAGTCAGAAAATGGTAGACATAGACGAAAGAAAACCTATGGTATCCTGGAAGAATTGACTCACCCTTGAATTTGAACGATCACTGATCTCATAAGCGAGGTCTGTCAGTAGCCGCTTGAAGATGTCTTGTACTCAACAAAAATAAGAGCAAGTGTAGTATCAGTACACAACCACAGTATGCTGGTAGGATCACGCGACTATCCCACTAAGTGCAACATACAGATGTCATCACAACAATATAATCACATGCATATATCAAACATATACAATATTATCAACATTTACTAACAATGAACAACTTCACATTTCTCAAGATACACAATTATATCAAATCATTAGTCCTCTCATGGAATCCAAACCCAAACAGTTAGCATACCGAAACGTGGTACCTGATCCAATAATTATGCTGAAATGTGGTAACCGATCCCATTGTTATGCCGGAACTTGGCAACCGATCCAAGTTAGTTATGTTGGAACGTGGCAACCGATCCATTCAACACATCATAATCACAATCACAAGTACACCATTAAGATCATACATTTAAGTCATGATTTCATGGCAATCATCATTCATCTATCTCATTTATATCAAGTGTGATCAATAATGAAACATTCAAATACATACAAGTATCATAATGAAACAAGAACAAACATACATCACACAATCACAGAATCACAACCATCACATACCTTGAAACAATCTTGAAACCCTAAGAAACTTGATCCTTCCCTTTCCTGATTCGTTTCGCTTGTTCTTGGTCTACAAACAATCATAATAACACGGGAATCAATAAACAATCACTAATTACCCAAATCACTAACAATTCTTTGAACCCTATAACATACCTATGATCCCAATTAGGGTTATTTCCACTATAGAATCTAGATCAAAACCCTCCCCTATTATTAATTACCCATTCTATTACAATCAACGGATCGAAAAATAGATTCGGGGAGTGAAAAACTTACCTTTAGCCTCAAGAATGGTGAAAAATGAGTAGGAGTCGCCTGGGGTTCGTGTCTTAGCTCTAAAAGTTGAAAAGTGTATAATAAGGTCATTTAGGGGTTTATTAACGACCTTAAGTCACGTCGAGCCCGCCACAACGACCCTCACCCCGTTGTAGCGGCCCCACCAGGGCGGCAAAAATCCCCGCCAAGGCGGCTTGCACGAACCAATGAGCTATTTTAATAATTCCATAATCCCCATTTCACAACACACCTCTAACCAACGGCGCTCAGAAAATACCCTTCACGCTAAGATCGATTTCGGGAGTTCTACTCCCCCGAATTCAATTCCGTAAAGTTGTACGGATTCCTTAACGAGTTATCTATCTCCTCAAGTGATCAGATTTATAAATAAATTACCCAATTGTTAACAAATTTCCCTACACCTTAATGACTCCGATTCCGTCCAAATCTGGATTAGGTTGGGAAAATCCAAATTACTACGAAAAAGTTTTCCGACCCAAAATTTTCCCGTTGGCTTCTCTATAACGACGGAACCCAATCATTACATGCTCTTTGTACTTGATCTTCAACGCTTCCCACAAATATTATATGGTCTCTTTGCAAGTCATTTTGATCCACATGGACCGATTTACAATAATTGTAAGAGGCTATAAATCTATAATTCATATATATGATATTGCAACTATTTAAGTGTTGTATCGCACTATATGTGGTGAAAATAAAGTTTTTATTAAGGGATTCAAAATATGAAGAAATAAATATGTGAAAATTACAGATGACAAACAAAGTGGAACAGAAAGAAAAAGACTAACCTTAATTCACTAAATTTAACATGCCTTGTCATGCCTCGTTAAGTGTTCTGCTTCATCAAGCTTTTTTAATTATAATCTTTTGTGTTTTTTTTGCCTTTTTGCTTTACAATATTCTTCTTTATTTTACTTCTATGTTTGTTTATTCTGAATCTGTTCACATTCAATCATATATTATTTTAAAAATTGTCAAGATTCTTTTAAAAAGTAAAGATTGAGTTACTAATAGTACACTACATATTTAGAATATAATAAATAACGTCGCCGATTTTTGAATTTACTTAGTTCATTTTACTAGAAAAGATAAATAATAAACCAATCAAATAAGATTATTTTCTCAAAAAATTTACAGAAAATCAAGAAGAACAAGTTTGGGATATTTTATGTATTTTTCTCTCTGAATAAAATTGTACAAAGAATTGCTTATTTAAGCAAGTAAACTGAGGATTAAATTACTAAAAACAAACTACATAGTTGGGTTAAGGATGTCATAATTGGGCTATCGTTGTTTTAGTCCCAAGGACTTGAATATTGGCTAGAATTAGTTTGGGAAAATTGTATATAATAGCAAACTATTAATTCAAATTAAATGCTATAAATATAGTTTGATTTAATTGTACCTCATAGCAAACTGTTGCTATTTCACCTCTCTCCTGGTGAATCTCGCTCGCCACTCTCATTCTCTCCCTCACCTCTCTCGTTTTTTATACAAACGCAAGTGTATAAAGTGTGTTTGTGTTTGTATAAAGCGAGAGAAAATTGTATATATACATATATTTTCGTTCTCCCCTCTCCCAAATCTCGCTCTCTCACTCGCTTCTCTCACTTTATACAAAAAACGCAAATTGTATAAAATGCGTTTGTGTTTGTATAAAGCGAGAGAAAATTGTATATATACATATATTTTCGTTCCCCTCTCCCAGATCTCGCTCGCCACTCTCCCAGATCTCGCCTCTCTCACTTTATACAAAAACGCAAATGTATAAAATACGTGAAAATTGTATATATACATATATTTTTGTTCCCCTCTCCCAGATCTCGCTCGCTCACTTGCCTCTCTCACTTTATACAATTGATCTTTTTGTATATGTATACGAAAGCAGATTATACAACTGCTTTCTTTTGTATATGTATAGCGAAATATACATATTTATGTTTGTTATGGAGCGCAATTATGCAAACTTTGTTATAGCATACAAATATGAATTTTGTGTTTGGTATATGTGAAAATTGCTCAATTAGTTTCAGCTGAGCAGTCCCGGTATGAAGAAGCCCAAAGAAAATTCTCTTTTGAGTCGAGGATCTAGCGGAAACAGTCTATCGTATCTACCTTACAAAGGTAGAGAGATAAAGTTTGTATGCATCTTATCCTCCACAAACTACTTGTGAGATTACACTAGATTTGTTTTTCTTAATTATTATTATTATTATTTTGCAAACGAGGAGGGTTGCTCCTAATACAAATTAAGCTTCCAAAAATAATGTCTAAGTTAGAAAAAATAAAAAAAACTTAGACACATCCTAGAAGAGTCAACCAGGGTCAAAGATAATAGTGTTTTTTCTTAATCGAATTTTGAAGTTGGGATGCTCGCTTTCCTCATTCTTCATTGTGGCTATAATCCTCCTTGGTAAGTTTATAGCCTCAGTGATATGGTTGAACTAGCAAAGAATGAATGTCATTGTCACAATCATGAAATCAGATTCAATAGTAAGAAATTGAATCCATGATCAACACACCATCTCAAAACCAATTTTGATAGAAGCATAACCAAAGTATTTAATGTCTTTTCTTTACATTTGCATAACGTGTATAAAATCGTGGAAATAATCAATTTGTAGAGTTGTAGTTTTTTTTTTTTTAAAAAAAAGATGAAGAATCCAGAACAAGAAGATATTTTAGATCATTTATTATATTAATAAACAAAACGTGTAGAATTTCTGGTTAGAGTCAAAGTAGTGAAATCTCAAAGAGGGGATGGTTATATTAAGGAAGATAATATATGTATTTTTGCTATCAACAAAGACATTGAAATATGGAGAGGTGAGTGAGGTGGGGAAAGAGATTCGTATATCTCAGGTACATTGAATTACACTAGATACATATTAGACATGTATTTATATGTGTCTGGTGTGATTCGTATGTATTTGAGATACAAACACATAGGAAAGTGGCGTGCGAGATGTGAGAGATGCAAAGGATGTGAGTTTGTCTTTGTTTCTCATATACATATGAATCCACTTAGATACAGTGTGTATCTGAACGTACCAAAATCTACTTATTGCAAACTAGAGTACATTTAAGTAATTAGCTCCTAAATGTAAAATAGTGAAATTTCTATAAGTTACCTTTTATTTATATTTTTATATATGTTTATTATATGTTGATTTTTTTTATTTCATCAGTATTTACTTTTTATATTTTAAATCAATCTTACTAAGAATTTATATCCTACACTACACCATGGAATTTCAAATTAGTGGAGCTAATAAATTTAGCAAAAGCAATACTCTAACGTGATCTAATTACATCATACTTACGTCTCGATTGATTCATTAAATTGAGTCCTAATTATGGTAAATATTTACCCACATACAATGTTTAATTTATTATAGCAAAGTAATTAAATGTACTTTGATCAACTGTTCAGATGTTTTTTTTTTACCATATTGATATTAGAAAAAAATACAATGTTTAATTTATTGTAGCAAAGTAATTAAATGTACTTTGGTCAACTTTTAAGATGTCTTTTTTTTTACCATATTGATATTAGAAAAAAATACAATTTGTAATATTTTTCATGAAGTTCTTGAACATCTAAGCTAAAAATTGAAAATATCATATTAATTTAATTTAGATTCAAAATTTTGTTAAATTAACTTTCAAGAAATGAAACATAAATAAGTATTTTGAGAAGTATTAGTTAAATAATGCAATAGTGTGAAAATTATCAACCACTTAATTAATATAGTTGACTGGCTTTATCCATTTATGAAGGTTTTGAATTTGTTAAATTCTACCCTTTTATTTAAATTATATATATAGATTACTTACAAGTTATCGTATAATAAAATGACACTTTCTGAATACATTATCTACTTGCAAATTAGTTGGTAAGAAAAAGTAAAAAGAGTGTCATAATCAAATGTTTTAACTACTAAACTTAAAAGATTATAGTTTGTACTAATTGTACTTGTTCCTTTTTAATTATAGACTGCGGGTTTGATATTAAAAATAGCTACGATATCATAACATTATACGATATGCTTACATTGATGTGTATTATAAGAAATTTTAACACTAATTATATATAGGAGCGGATCTAGGGCCTCATGACTCATGAAGGTGTATCTGAACCTCATCTACAAAAAATTACACTATCAATGAAGATAATTTTTTTTTATTTTTATGTATATGTAGCGATCGATTCTGAATTATGTGAACACATGAATTGGCTCGATTGTTTAGGTGTTAAAATGCACCTTGAAGTTTCAAATTTCAAGCACTATATTTTATTTTTATGTTTCGAACTCCTTCAATTAAAATCATGAATCCACCACTGACTATTTATAGGCAATGCTTAGAACTATATCTTTCTTTTCGCTTCAGAGTTTAGAACACAAAATGTTATGGTGAAGTGGTCGATAAGTACTCCATTCTTACCTAGAAGATTTCAGTTCGTGCCTTAAGATTATAATCATTTTTAATAAGAAATGTTTTACCTCTTAAAATTTAATCAATTAAAGTGAGTATCGAATGTCAAAAGAGAAATATAATATCAAATGTTTACACTTTTACTATCTATATATGTTGTTTGTACAAACTTGCAAGAAATTTATAAAGTTAGGTTAGAAAAATTTTGTTCCATTTGCGGCGCATCGATATATATACAGTTGTGGTTGCTCAACTGAATTTTCATCACTTTTTTATTATATTTTTTGGCCTTAATTAATTCATCATTAAATAAACATAGTAAAACTCAAATACAAATATTCATAAAAAAAATATATATATATATTGTGTAATGGTGCATGGCCATAACTTCACGGGGAAAGACTATAAGTGTTTGCCATTCTTTACAATTACATCCTTTCTAATTTTACATACTTTTGTTTATATATAGTATCTAAATAAGATCTAAACGTTAAATACTAATATACATATATATAGCAATATCTCACTATAATATAATCATAAAACTTTTAAACAAATACTGCTATTATAGAAAGATTTGACCCTAATTGCCTTTTAGGTAATTTGTACACAAACACGTGATGAGCAACAAAGATATACAAAACGATCCACCAGAAATATAAAGTAAACTCTGTGGGAGTGAAGATTTGTGCGGTTGGAGAGTGAGGAGGACTTCGTCAATATAAAATATTTCTTGTAGAACTTGTTTGTTGGGATCAAAATAAAAAGATGTCCTGCATGTAGAGATCAATAATTGTAAACTTTGAAATACAATAAATCATATAATAAAAAGATATACTAAAGATGCATAAAACATAATAGGGTTCGGTCAAAATTGACCTATATATGTAAAACTAATATATAAAATATTAAAACTACAAGAAAATAATCTCTTCATAACAAAAACTATCTAAATAATTACATTATGAATATTGCTATAAAAATATCGATCTCTAGAGGTTTTTATAAACTCCGAAGGTTAATTTTGTTAAGAAAATATCTTTTCAAAACCTGACCTTCGAAGGACGATTTTAAAAAAAAAAAAATCTTGTAGGGATTTTTTTTACTGTTTCCTTTAAGAATTTGCTTGCAATGAACTACTTCTCTATACATGAAAAATTAATTTTACAAGGCTATAAGTATAACACTTATCCATGTAATTTGATAAATTCAAATTGTTCTTAGATGCAGGATAATTAAAAATCAACGGTGTGGATATTTTGTTAGTTAGTTTTTGATTTTTTTTTATTACCAAAACAATAGATTTTAAATAAAAGTTGGAAAAGAGAGTGATGGCGACAAATCCTTAATTTATTTTTGACCAAGAATGAGATATAATTTCTTGGTGAAAACCAAATTTAGGACATGTTGCCATCACTTCCCTTTTACAACATTTTATTTAAACTCTTTTTATGTAATAAAAATAAAAACAATTAACTAACAAAATATCTACACTAGTGATTTTTAATTGTCCTACATTTGGGTATGAAAAAAGGAACAATTTTAACTAGCATAATACATGAGTATGTGCCATGCTTGTAGCCTTGTACAATTTACTTTTCATGAATCAAAATTTTAAAAAAATGCATCAAAATAATAGTAATCAAAATTAAAGGGATTCAATATCTACTATTTGGTCTTCCAATCTATTATCGGGTATCCAACAACACACTTATACTTTACAGGGGACTATTCTAAAGTGGAATAAATAATCCCTTAAGTTTTATTAAGATGAAAGGCTTTAGAAATCGATGAAAATTTCTTCATCAGTCAATTTTAACTTGTAATGTATGATGTGTTATATAAATTTAAACTAAACTTTTCGTCTTTAAAATTGAGAAGACCTCAAAAATCGACGGATAGATCTTTTCATTGGTCATTTGTTCAAATTGACGGAAAAAATTGATAAATAACATTAAAAAATTCACCAATTAAAACTGAAAAAATAAAAGAGCAACAATGATGAAGTAATGAACAAATAGTAGCCAAACATATAAAAGATCTAAAAATTACCAAAAATATAAACACATTCATTAAAAAATAACAACAATCATTAAAATTTAACCCAAAACATTAAGAGAACAAATCAACAATTAATTAAACAAAGCCAAAAAATATATGTGGTTAGGTTGTGGTTTTGGGCTGTTGTTGGTTTGGTTACTGGTAGCAGCAAACACGGAGAGGGGGGGAGGGGAGGTGGTGTTTGGGTGGTGGAGCTCACCGGAAGATATGAATAACAGGATAATTGTGGCTGTTTTAGAAAAGGGGAAAATGAGAGTTTATAGGGTTTTGCTGAAATTTTTCTGTTGATCTGAAAATTGTTCATTGCCCTCTCTACTTATATAGATAACTAAAAACCACTTTTTTACAAAACAATGGGCTAAAACCATGGGCTATCAAAACCATTGGCTAATTAAATAGCGCGAAAATCATTTATACCCCCAACTTTTTTTTAAAGATCAAACTCCTCCTTCAACTTTGAGAAACATTCATTTTCCCCCATTTTCATTATTGACTTTATTAAATGTTTATTCTACCCTACATTATCAATCTTTATCTTTTTTTTATGTACTTTTTTAAAATCACAATATTATTATTTTTTCATTTGTATAACAAATATCCTATAATAAAATATTAATCTAAAAAATAAAAATATTGATTGAGTATATAAGTTAATGTCATTCTCAAATGAACAAAATAATTTTTTTTTAATTAATTTTAAGAATATCTGTAATATGATAGCCTTATAAACATATTTTGATGCATTAATTAAAAAATAATTAATAAAATTAAAGATATATTTCATAAAACTTAAAAGATTATTTATTTATATTGTAAATAAATTTTATATTTTAATTTAATTTTTATTTATTTATGACAATCAAAATTCATTTATCTACATCGATAATAGAGAATAAAAGATAGACATAATAAATAATGTGTCATTGCACTTCGCTTCAACTGACATTTATGTTTCCAATTCTGGGTATGCACAAGTAGACACATGTGTTCTATGTCTCAATTAACATGAGAATTGTGTAATGAACCGTAAGGTCATTTTTGGAATTTTTTGTAAAATTATCAATTTACCCCTCCTGAGCTTGGCCCCAAGTCATTTCTGATCAGTCGCTAAAGTTGGTTTGGGAATTTCGAGTGTGTAGTTGTTGGTTCAGATTTACTTTTGGTTGTAGCCGATATTGAATTGTGTATTTCCTTGTGATATTTGTTAGGAAGTAAAGAGACTTGGTGATGGGTTGATTTGTTCATATTAATTGATCCTAATGCTAAAAATGGGATAATAAAAGACAACTTGATTATATATTGATGTGTGATATGTTGAATGATTTAAAAGGTTCATTGATTCATTGTTGATGTTGTATCACGATTGTGTTGTTGTGAATTGTGCATTGATATGGAAATAGTCATTTCCTCATTATTTGTGTGAACAGTTCATCATTCGCATTGGTTCTGAAACATGATTGTGACAAGTGTTATATGAAGTAACTAAGAATAAGAAATAAAAAAGGATGTACCAATTCGAGGGATGTGTAGCGCGCCACACCGATATTATGATTTGAAGAACGTGTCGTACGCCACGACGAATTCTATTATCGAGAGTCGTATCATACGTCACGATGAATGCATGGATATATATGTCCCCCATGAGTCCCAGACTAAGAGACAACAATTGTGTATCGCTAGGTCAGATATGCATTACTACACTTGGCATTGCATTGTATCATTTTCTTCTTACTACGCAGACTTGCCCTGCACCCTCACTCTTGGGTGGTGCTACTTGTACTTGATCTTCATTGCTTCTCACAAATCTTATATGGTCGTTTTGCAAGTCACCTCGATTCACATAGACCAATTTACAATGACCGTAAGAGGCTATAAATCTATAATTTAGATATAGATGTGGTTGTAACTATTTAAGTGTTGTATCACATCATATGTGGTGAAAATAAAGTTTTTATTAAGGGACTCAAAATATGGAAAAATAAATACACGAAAATTACAGAATGACAAACATAGTTGAACAAAAAGGGAACGAAAGACTAACCTTAATCCTCTAAATTTAACATGCCTTGTCATGCCTCGTTTAGTGGTCTCTGCTCCATCAAGCCTTCTTAATTATAATATTTTGTGCTTTTTTTTCTTTTTTTGCTTTGCAGAGTTCTTCTTTATTTTACTTTTTTGCTTGTTTATTCTGAATCTGTTCACTTTCAATCATATGTTATTTTTTAAATCGTCAAGATTCTTTAAAAAAATATAAAGATTGAGTTACTAATAGTATACTACATATTTAGAATATAATAAATGATATCGCCGATTTTTTAGTTTACTTAGTTCAATTTACTAGATTATTCATTCACAAAAAGACAAATGATAAACCAATCAAACAAGATTATTTTCTCAAAGGTTTCACAGAAAATCTTGAAGAACAAGTTTGGGATATTTTCTGTATCTCTTTCTCTGAATAAAATTGTACAAAGAAGTGCTTATTTAAGCAAATAAACTAAGGATTAAAATGGTAAAAACAAAACTACATAGTTGGGTTAAGGATGCCCTAATTGGGCTATCGTTGTATTAGGCCCAAGGACTTGAATATCGGTCAGAATTTGTTTCAGCTGAGCAGGCCCGGTATGAAGAAGCCCAAAGATAATTCTCTTTTGAGCCGAGGATTTAGTGGAAACAGTCTATCTACCTTATACAGGTATGAGGATAAGATCTGTGTACATCTTATACTCCACAAACTACTTGTGAGATTACACTAGATTTTTTTTTTTGTTGTTGTTGTACTAACTTTTGAAATTATATATTTATTCATCGTCTTGTCGTTAGTATGGGCTAAACCAGTTTATATTGTATATGAAAGTTTAGGCATTAACCATGGAATAACTTTGTTTTGAAACCAGATGATGCCTAATAGTATTAAAATACTTTCTATACTATTAGGTCAATTAAAAGATTATAAGTTAAAAGTAGCTATTTATTATGTATAATAAGTTGGATTAGTAACTTCAAAAATACGTTAAATGACATGATAAAATGTACTTTGTTCTTTTTACTATAATAGTCTACNATTACCCATAAATTAATTAGCTATAGTTAAATGACTATTCAAAATTATTAGAAATGACCTTTCGGGTCATTACAAGTAATTGATTTAAGTTTTCTAACAAATATATAGCAAAAGTAAAAGAAACCAAAAGTTGTTGAATTGGTAGAAACCTCATTATATTTTTAGGGTAAATACCTCTAACAATCGATATATTGAAGGTAAGAATGTAGGGTTAGCTAATATCCCTCCATTTTTGTATTTGAGAAAATACGCCTTCATTTTTAATCAGAAGTTTTGAATATGAGTTCGTAGTATGGAATCACCTAAATATCCCTAAGATTTCATGATTTGATATGGAATATTAAATTAAATGCTAATACAATAATTAAACTAAATAGCAAGACATTTGAAACAACACGAGGAATTAAGATATCTCGATCATATATATATATATATATATATAAAGAGAACCCTAGAGTCGCATACGTGGCACCACCACAAACCAAGATTCCATTTTAATTTATTTTATTTCCAAAATTAGCCTTCCCGTTTCATGAATTTTTTTTACTTTTATGAAGAGTTTAGACTTTTATGAAGAGCTGCGACTTTTATGAAAAGTTGTGACTTTTATGAAAGGTTGTGACATTTTCGATAAGACACAATAAGCATTTGTTCACACCAGTGTTCTTAAAGGCGAGCGCCTTTCGCCTTTGGCGATGAGGCGTGGCGAGGTGAGGCCTCTCCGCCTATTTCCAGCGAGGCGTGGCGAATTCAAAAAGACGTGCCATGGCAATCAAAAGGCGACTGGCGACATCACGTGGTGATGCAATAGGCGCCGCCTTTTTGTTTTATTTTTTTTAAAAGTCAGATTTAATAATTAAAAGCCAAAATTAGGGTTTTTTTTGGGTGTTTTTGCAAACTCACCTCAGATTAGGCGTCGCGACTGCTTCTCCTCCTCTTCTCCTCAGATTTCTCAAGTCGCGACCCCTAGAGACTTACGTGACCTTCGCGAATCGCGACACTGCTGCTCAGGTACGACTTACGCGACTACTGTTCAGGTACGACCCCTGGAGACTTACGCGAATCTCTTCTTCTCTTCTAGTTCTTCCCTTCTTTTCTTCTTCTCTATTTTTCAACAGTACAACTATGCTGCTCTGTTTTTCAAACCTCTATTTTTAGTGGTAGACTGGTGGTGAAATATGTACTGAGTGCTTTCTTCTTCTGTTATGTTGAAGTCCTCTGCTGCTCACTGCCTATATTTTTTTTTAAAAAAAATTAATTCTTTTATAATTATTTCTTCCCTACTTAATTTAGTTTTATACTATTTAATAGAGTATTTAAATTAGTGGTTCATTCAAGTTCTAGACTTTTAATAACTACTATTAGTTTTTGAATTGAAATGTTTGCTAATACATGTTATTGCTATTAAGAGTTTCGATATTTATATATATGCAATTAAAAATTTTATTTTTTGGCGCCTCTCACCGTCCAAAACACTGGTTCACACTACATTTTATTGTCTATAAATAGAGGAATTTCCTCTCATTTTAAAACAACGAAAATTTTAAACTACTTCTTCTTCTTCTTCTTCTTCTTCTTCTTCTTCTTCTTCTTCTTCTTCTTCTTCTTGACAATCAAATAATTGTGTACNTCTTCTAGTTCTTCCCTTCTTTTCTTCTTCTCTATTTTTCAACAGTACGACTATGCTGCTCTGTTTTTCAAACCTCTATTTTTAGTGGTAGACTGGTGGTGAAATATGTACTGAGTGCTTTCTTCTTCTGTTATGTTGAAGTCCTCTGCTGCTCACTGCCTATATTTTTTTTTAAAAAAAATTAATTCTTTTATAATTATTTCTTCCCTACTTAATTTAGTTTTATACTAATTAATAGAGTATTTTGAATTAGTGATTCATTCAAGTTCTAGACTTTTAATATCTACTATTAGTTTTTGAATTGAAATGTTTGCTAATACATGTTATTGCTATTAAAAGTTTGGATATTTATATATATGCAATTAAAAATTTTATTTTTTGGTGCCTCTCACCGTCCAAAACACTGGTTCACACTACATTTTATTGTCTATAAATAGATGAATTTCCTCTCATTTTAAAACAACGAAAATTTTAAACTTCTTCTTCTTCTTCTTCTTCTTCTTCTTCTTCTAATAATTGTGTACTTTGCTCTGTTGAATGACTCACTAACATCATTTTTTTGTATCAGTACACTGGTGAATAGAATTGTTCTTTTCTGTGAGGATCTATTCCTTTAAATCTCGGGTACTAGGAGGAATAATTTCCTTAAGGGGACACTGTGCATTCAGTGGGCTCGATTTTTTCTATTATGTTTCATTCTATTGTTACAGATCCTGGTATGTTATTACAGTCATTAATTTATGCTTATATTATTAATTGTTATTTTTGAGTACATGCTTTAAATTTTGTTGTTTATGTTTCTGCAAAATTATTATTATAAGTATTTGTTAGTACATATTAAATAACAAACGTTAATTGAGTATTCAAGCAAGTTTTCTCTACTGGAATTGTTGAAGGTACAATTAAAAAAGCCCTTACAAATTTCTAATTTGTTCATCAACAACGTCATTTCTTCACATACAAGGATGAGATTTTGTGTTCTTTAGAAAATCCTTCAAGTTAATAACTTTCCATGCCCACATTTTTTTGTTTTAATGTTGTTGTTATCTATTTTTACTAAATTTTATCACTGGATATTATGAGTATTTTAATGATTGAAAGTTGATTGAAGTGTTAGTCAATTTCTGAGGTATGTTATTTTAAAACATGAGAAATTTTCTGGTTAGAATGATTTGTTATCATCATTGGATATCTCATAGTTTACTCCCTTTAATGTATGTTTTTTCTTGCTATTTTGTTGTCTCCTTAAAATTGTATTGATTATTTTTCGTTTGGTATGTATATGATCTCACTTGGACAAAGCTTTCGTACTTTTAATGTTTTTCTTTTTTTCCTTCTCATTCAGCTCTACTAAATATTTTTTGTGTGAGTTGTGACTATTTTCAGCAAGCTTAACTTGAAGAATATGAAGAAAAAAACATGTTCTAAATAAAAGTAATATCTTAAGCTACAAAAGATATATCTATTAACATAGATTTGTTGTCCTTTATGTCCCAAGTCATTGCTGGGCATTTGAGTTATCTAGGTTAGACTCATTTTTAATTTTTTAATGTCGAGAATATTTTTTTAACATGAGTCTAGAATACAACATTTTGATCTACTTATACTTTCATAATGCAACAACTATACATACATATTTCTAAAAAAGTCGTAAAGTTGCATTGATGAAGCATCTAGAAGGGCCAACAATATTATTTTGTTGTTGTTTCAAAAAAAAATTCTCCTTCTATAAATTTTGTTAGAGTAACAAAGTAGCAATAACGAAAAGTGGTGAACGTTTGACCTTAGACAAGTAGATTATTTATGTTGTTGTGGTGTACATTTTTAATGGTCTTAACATATTTATAACTAATATTGATTATTGAAAACGTTATATAATTTGTTTTTAACAAGGAGTTATTCTAACCATAAAATTATCAGCCCGATATTTTTCATGTACAAAAAAATACTAAAAAAATATGTTTAATCGCTACATAAAAACATCACTCAGTTTTAACAAGACTATTATATCACCAAACATATATTATGATAAATTATGTAAAAGATAAAAATGATTAGATATCAAGATATTTTTAATCATTCATTATATATTTAAAATTCTTGAGATATGTGATAATGTCAAATCATTTAATTTTTGTTGAAATGTTCTCAAAATATATTAAAATTTAATTTTTTTCTGAGAACAGTCGATTATTGAAAAAACTGTTCAAAAGCTTAGAAAGATTATTTATGTCTGCGCGAAGCACGGGTAAATTATCTAGTTTATAAAATAAATAAAAGAAATAAATCTTTGCAGATCTCTTACGTATAAAAATGAAGATTCTGCAACAATGACATAAAACTTAAAAAAAATTAATAAGTGATCTACAAAACTAATTCTCTCTATTCTGACAAATACTACTAATTGTTTGTCATGAGGAAATTTATTTTTTATTGTTTTAAAATTAATTTCCAAATGACCCTATCTATGAATAGGACTCGTAATCTTTGGCTTGCAGTATGAGTTGTCTCAAGGCACCAATTGGAGCTAAAAACCATCAGAAGAACACCTATGAAGATGCATATCTGCATAAAAAGAAATAAGACAAAATTATAATATTAACAATACAAACAATTAGATTTCATTAACTTCTCAAAATTAATTTTTTGTAACATACCCAATTAATCCACCAAGACAATGAAAATCTTCTAGGTTTGTAGATGGCAAGCCATATGAATTATGATACAAGGAAGCTACAATAATAGAGAAAAATCAGGAGTGTTTATCGGTCAGTTCGATTCGAATATGAACATTATCAATTTAATTTAAAAGTTATCGATGTGTAGTATGCAAAATTGATAATCAGATTAAATAATAAGATTTTTGAAAGATTTGATTTTGTAATCCGTCACCAATACTATTTTAGTTATATGAGGTGTAAAAATAACACAAAATATTTGGCTTACAAAGTAGGTAGTAGGAGCAAATGCAAATCCTCCAAAGAAACTAAGTAGTCCACCAAAAAATGGAAACGTCATTCCAAGGAACAATGTTAAGGCTGCACATGCAATACAAAAATTAAACAATTAATAACTGATAATTTGATTATTGAAAACAAATCATACTATTGGTCGTTTGACTATGAATATATTTTACTTTTTCTCGAATATTAATTATGAAAATCATGTTTGATCATAAAATTCGTTTTCATTCAACTTGCATTCTGGATAATACAAATCGAAGCAATTGAATGTCCAACATATATGACATGACCGGTCAATAGATTCACCTTTGTCATATATTCCTTACATCTTAAAATCACACTGATTAACAACTTAAAATGTGTAAGAACTAAGTAAAGAATTTGTTGATTCTCCAAATTTCACCAGTGTCAATATGTCACGTTAATGGGCCATATAAAGTAACATATATTATTTTAAAAATTATATAATAGTGTTATAAATCACATCAATTGATAACTTAAAATATTTAAAAATCATATAAAAATTTAAAACTATATGAACAAAATAGTGTCATATAAATTGGAACAACGAAAGTAACATATATTATCTTAAAATTGACAACATAAAAGTATTATAAATCACAATAATTAACAATTTAAAATATTTTAAAACCATACAAAAATCTAAAACTATATGAAAAAATTGATTGACTATCAAAATTCCATCAGTGTCATATAAATTGGAACGACTAGAGCAACATATATTATCATAAAATTATGTAAAAATTATTATATATCACTAATAAATAATTTAAAATATTTAAAAATCATACAAAAATTTGATTAACTCTCTAATTCGTATCACATAAATTAAAATATACAAAAAGAAGTTTCATACGTTGGGTGCGTGCTTGCATGTGCTCCTGTGCCTAGTTCTTAAAAGATAGTAGTATTTTCCGTATTTCTTAATATGTTAGACGCTGATTTTACAAACATACAATAAATATAGAGAAAAAAATAAAGTCACCATTGAAGTTGTCTCAAATTTTTAAGAAGACACTTTAATTTTACAGAAGTCCTATTATCCCACAAAAGTATTGAATATCGTTGTAAAAGGTCCATTTTGACCCATTTTCTCACATGGTTATGAACACGCACAACACGCACGTGAATGTATATTAATTATTTACTTGCTTTAAATCATCTTCTTCCCCAAAACATTACCGTTTCAAACTCGGCATTACCATTTTCAAGCTCTTCTGTATAATCATCTCCATTAACAACTTCCCTTAAAGTCCCAATTCAACAATCAATCCTCAAACTCCCTCTATTTCAAAACACTAATTTTGATTGAAAAACCCAAACCCAGCAAAAATTGTTCACACCCAAGTGAGAAAATACAAAAATAAATTCAACCCAACATCAGAGAAAGACAAAAATCAAAGCAAAACCCAATTACAACACCAAGAAAGAGAAACAAAAAGAGAAAAAATTCACAGAAAAAGATATTATATACTGTAAGCGAGAAGAAGATTTGAAAGATTGAAGGAAAGGATTTTATATTAATAAATAAATAAAATGTGTGTGAAAATGTCAAATTTGACGGGGAGAGAAATTAATTTAGGAACATTTTTTAGTTTTAATGGAAATATAGATATAGCTTGTGTGTATCACACGTGAGCAACACTTTTAGAAATGAATCGGGTCGGATTGAAATTAGCGTGAGCCTCACGTGTGTCTTACCGGGTGAGGAAATGGCCCTTTTACAACGATATTCAATATTTTTGTGGGGTAATAGGACGCCCACAAAGTTAAGGTGTCTTTTTAAAAATTCGGGACAACTTTAATGGTGACTTTATGTCTTCTCTCATAAATATATATATTACTATATAAGAAGAGGGAATAATTATTCACCACAAGGCAACATATGTTCCAATAAGAAGAGGGAATAACCAATATATTTATAAAAAGAAATGNAACAAAAAGAGAAAAAATTCACAGAAAAAGATATTATATACTGTAAGCGAGAAGAAGATTTGAAAGATTGAAGGAAAGGATTTTATATTAATAAATAAATAAAATGTGTGTGAAAATGTCAAGTTTGACGGGGAGAGAAATTAATTTAGGAACATTTTTTAGTTTTAATGGAAATATAGATATAGCTTGTGTGTATCACACGTGAGCATCACTTTTTGAAATGAATCGGGTCGGATTGAAATTAGTGTGAGCCTCACGTGTGTCTTACCGGGTGAGGAAATGGCCCTTTTACAACGATATTCAATATTTTTGTGGGGTAATAGGGCGTCCACAAAGTTAAGGGGTCTTTTTGAAAATTCACGACAACTTCAATGGTGACTTTATGTCTTCTCTCATAAATATATATTTATTTGAATAGAAGTGTTAAAATAATAGTAACAAACTAACAATTAGTGTGTTTGGTAAAAAGTGTTAAATAAGTGGGTAAAATTTATCCGCACTAGGTGTATACACCAATCCAAAATATGCACGTCATGTGTTTAAATATACAATATATTTTATTTAATCTTAATTAATTAACATGTGTTTTACTTTATTAAATCACGTAATAATGGAAATTGCATTAGTTTAATGTATACCGATGTGGATAAGTACTTTTTTTCTGCAACAATAACATAAAACTAAAAAAAAAATTAATAAGTGATCTACAAAACTAATTCTCTCTATTCTGACAAATGCTACCAATTGTTTGTTATGAGGAAATTTATTTGTTATTATTTTAAAATTAATTTCCAAATGACCCTATCTATGAATAGAACTTGTAATCTTTGCCTTGCAGTATGAGATGTCTCAAGGCACCAATTGGAGCTAAAACCATGAGAAGAACACCTATGAAGATGCATATCTGCATAAAAAAAAAAGACAAAATTATAATATTAACAATACAAACAATTAAATTTCATCAATTTCTCAAAAAGAATTTTCTTGTAACATACCCAATTAGTCCACCAAGACAATGAAAATCTTCTAGGTTTGTAGATGGCAAGCCACATGATACAAGGAAGCTACAACAATAGAGAAAAATCAAAGGAATTTTTATCGGTCAGTTCGATTCGAATATGAACATTATCAATTTGACTTAAAAGTTATCGATGTGTAGTATGCAAATCGATAATCAGATTAAATAATAAGATTCTTGAAAGATTTGATTTTGTAATCTGTCAACAATATTATTTTAGTTATATGAGGTGTAAAAATAACACAAGATATTTGGCTTACAAAGTAGGTAGTAGGAGCAAATGCAAATCCTCCAAAGAAACTAAGGAGTCCACCAAAAAATGGAAATGTCATTCCAAGGAACAATGTTAAGGCTGCACATGCAATACAAAAAAAAAAAACAATTAATATCATTATTGAAAACAAATCATACTATTTGGTCGTTTGACTATGAATATATATATTTTACTTTTTCTCGAATATGAATTCTGAAAATCATGTTTGATCATAAAATTTGTTGTGATTCAATTTGGATTTTTTTTTCTCAAATTCACAATTTTCATGATCACACGAGCTCAATAAACCAAAAGAAATAACAATAGAGACATACCAACATAAACAGTCCGAACAGTAGCTCGTAGCATTGTAGATGGAGCAAATTTCAATCCCTTGACAAAGTAAGATTCTACCATGTCAAAAACACCCATAGCAAATATCTGAAAAATAACGTGTGAATTAGACGCACATCACAAAGTACAAACTCTATTAAGTAGTCGATATGAAGTAAGTTTAACCTGATAGCTTCCAATAACATGAATAACGACGAATGCATTTGCCATAATAATAAGCCAAGCAGGTTTCTCTAAGGAGATCAAGATATTGTCTTCCACAGTGTTACCAAAAGCTGCATATCCAATAAAAGCAACTGGAAAATAACATATAGCTACAATAAAATAGGCACCAATAACTCCTTTCCACATTGGTTTTTTGCATGGTTTTTCTGGAGTTGATGGCATAGTTGCTTGAATTTCTAAGACAACATTATGTCCAGCATATGCAAAAGCAACTTCACCTAAAGCCTGAAATCCATTAAACATTCTTCCTATTTGTGTTGAAGCCCTTGGACCATATTCAGCATCTGGACTTATTCCCTTGTGTACTGATGCTCCCCATCCTATCGTTGAGTAACTACACAATTATCATAAATAATATATTGTCAACATCGATCAGACATCNATTTCTAAGACAACATTATGTCCAGCATATGCAAAAGCAACTTCACCTAAAGCCTGAAATCCATTAAACATTCTTCCTATTTGTGTTGAAGCCCTTGGACCATATTCAGCATCTGGACTTACTCCCTTGTGTACTGATGCTCCCCATCCTATCGTTGAGTAACTACACAAATATTGTCAACATCAGACATCTAGATACATAGGAGAGGAATGTATCAGAAAGGAAATAAGACATCCAGATACATAGGGGAGGAATGTAGGGAATAAGACATCCAGATACATAGGAGAGGAATGTATCAGAGAGGGAATAAGACATCCAGATACATAGGGGAGGAATGTATCAGAGAAGAAAATAGGGATGTATCAGCGAAAAAAAGGCAATTTAATTAAATGAAAGATGTGTTACCTAAGAGATGTGACAGCAGCAAGGAAGGAGACAAAAGAAATAGAGTTGAAATTGGGACAATGTGAAAGAAAGAAGTGAACAGAGCCAAACACCATGATGAAATAAGTTGTCCTCAATGGCCTACAAGTAGGACAAGCAGTGTCATAAATCTTCTTCAGTGACTTCCCACCAGTCACCATATACAATATGTTCACTCCAATTTCCACTGTCAACTGCTGAGGAACCACAATCCATAGCCCAAGCTTTTCACCAAAAGCCTCTTGCCCCAACTCATGGTACCTGACGATAAAATTAGCTCATGAAATCATAATTCATCTAATTCAGTCAAGTTTGAGTTGATTATTAACCCGTTCATTCATCAATTTAGTCTAATCATGATCTACAATGTGAGGATCGAACTCTCATTCAGTGGCGGAGCCAGAAATTTTACTAAGGGTGTCCTAGAATAATGGTGTTTGGGGGTGAACCCGGAGCTACTTCATTCATATGGACACCCATTACCACTGTGTCTAGGAATGTTCACGGTTTGGATAAAAACCGAAAAACCGAACCAAACCGATTTTATTTAGGGTTTGATTTGGTTTGGTTTTAGATTTTAAAAAAACCGAAAGTATTTGGTTTGGTTATGATTTTGTTCTGAAAAAATCGAAGAAATAATCAAACCAAACCGATAAATAATATACATAAATTTTATTATTATACATACATAATATTATTTTTTTATAAATAATTTTAAAGATCTTATATATATATATATATATTCATCAAAATTTATTTATAATTTACTTATGAAAGTAAAAATGCCCAAGATGAGAACATTTATTTTATTGGTTTCATGTATATGAGTGTTTATGACAATTCTTTGTGAGACTGAAAATGTCAATGTCTCTTCCTTCTAGGCCAAAAATAGTGGATTTTGAAGTTTTATTCATAGTAAATTCAACGATTGAAAGTTTCTTAATGTCAGTAATTTTAACTATTTTTCATTTTGAATGGATTATTGTCACTTTTTTCATGTTTTGAATGAATTATGTCGTTTAATTTTATGTATATGGTTAATAACCGAATAACCGAACCAAACTAAACTAAAACTGATAACAACCAAACCGATAAATGTATATTATATTAGGTTTGGTTTGGTTTTGATAATTTTAAAATCGATTAAAATGGTTTGGTTTTGGTTTTGGTTTTTACCAATAACCGACCCAAACCACCCCGTGAACACCCCTAACTTTGTCAAAGGCATAACTTTTGTCAAGGTTGTCCAACTTTAAATATACATCCTTTAAATATAGAATTTGACATATATATATATATACACACAACGTAATTTTCGACAAGGGTGTCCAATTAGACACCCTAGGGTGGCTCCAGCTACGCCACTGCTCTCATCAATAAGGTGAAATTTCATAAATCAATTAATTGAGGTACTAAGATTCATAATAATAAAGAAATTAAAAGTTAGTGAAAATTGAACGAATTGAATCATGACATGTATTTTATTCTATTTTATTTATGTACCTATCGAATCTTCTTCCGGGTACCATCTCGTGCATCTCCACCATTTGCCATAAAGTATATAATGTTACCACCCATGATGTGAGCAATACTACGCCTCCCCAATACCTATTATAAAAAATATAACATGAAAAATAAATTCTAAAAAAATCATATTATATCGAAATTTAACAATATACACCTACATATGTTAGCAAACGTTCATTAGAGTGAAAAACAGTGAAATAAATCAATCCACAAAACTTATCCCAGATAGAACCAGAACCAGAACCAGAATCAAATGTATCACTCAATTTAAGATTTTTATCTCTAAAAATAACTCAACTACATTTATCTTTAAGAATCAAATTGACATGGCAAGATAAATTATATTTATACCATATAAACATGAATCCAATGGCAGAGCCAGAAATTTCATAAAGGGTGTCCAAGAATTGCATGGATAAAAAAAAAACGAATGGATGCACTAAAATTTTTGTAATCAAACTATATAACAAAAATAATTATAACCTATATGCTTTCAACTAACTGTTCTCTTCATTGTATGTAGCTACGCCACTAATCTTATCGAAAAGTGGTAGAAGAAGAAAATACATACCATCCCATTTGAGACATGGCATAAGGGAGAGAAAGAACACCAGCACCAACCATAGCTGTGACATTATGAAACGTCGAATAATACCATTTTGCAGTCCTATTTGATGTGATTGGTAGCCAATCATCAACATTTTTAGTATTGTTATTATTACTCTCCGAACCTCGCCTTTTACTACTTTCCATATCTGATATCCTGACTTAAAATTATTTTCCTTTGTTTCTATATCTCAACCAAAGCATGATTTTTTGTAGGTAGGTAGGTTGAAATGTAATAAATTTATAAATAAAAAAATTATGATAAATTTAATATTATTTTAAAAAATTGTGGTTACTTTAGTCAAGACATATTGCCCTAATATTGTGGTTACGTTAGTCAAGACATATTGCCCTAATATTGTGGTTTACTTGATCCCAAGTCTAACTAACTCCATTTTTAATTGGCATTGATTTTTTCGGATCTCTAAATAAGGCAATTAGGACAATTAGATAAAGCTTATCTATTTTGGTCCAAAAATAAAATTTACATTTCTAATTTTTATTTTATTTTTTTGCTTTCCCTACATTTCTAATTTTTATTTTATTTTTTTGCTTTCCCTACATTTCTAAGTAGTAGAACACTTAAATGAGGCTGACAACATGGATTATGGTTAGCGATTTTTAAGTATTTGATAATGTATTGTATTGTTTTAATACAACGTTTATATATCAATAATTTAAATGATAATTTTAGAAGAAAAGTAGGGTAAATGATAGAACTATATGAAAAGGTAGGATAAAGAATATGATAAGATTATTAAATAATAAGTAAAGATAAAAATAAGAAGAAAATATGAAGGTTATGACGCGGTCATACCAAATTGATCGTTATACGAAATGAAACTTTTTGTCGTTACTTAATGATGGATACAATGTGATATAATAAAATTTAAGTAACAATAAATACAAACATGTTATTTAAACTAACAATACAATATAATGAATGACAAACGAGGTGTTAATTAGAGGTCCTGGAGTTTGAACTCTTGAAATGAAAAATATCGTTGAGAGTGTCAACCTTAAAAATAAGCTACGCAATACATGAATATGAATTAGTCGATTAACAATAAAATACTAGGTGAGAAATTAGCAAAAACATTAATGATGAATTACATTCTTATAAATCAAGCTAATGAAAAAAATACAACAAAAATATTAGGTTAATTTTTGTTTATTATAATTTTTTCATTGTCGTTTCATACGATTAATACCTTCTTTTCATATTAAGTGAAAGGATTTAGACCCGTTTAGATTAGCTAATTAAAAATAAGCAATAGATATTCTTAAAAGATATTTCTTAATATGTTAGACGCTGATTTTACAAACATACAATAATTGGATAGAAGTGTTAAAATAATAACAATTAGTGTGTTTGGTAGAAAGTGTTAAATAAGTATTTTAAATTAATTTACAAGAAGTTACAAATTTAAAGGTAGTTTTACATTTTTTAAAAAAGCGGAATAAAGGGATAATTAAAAGCTATAAATATTTCAGAGATTACAAAAAATATTGTAATAAATGATAAAAGTTTGGTAAAACAAAATGCTCTTATAATTTTTGAATTATTTTGTTTGGTTGGACAAAATGCTCTTATAGTTTTTGGATTATTACCAAACAAGTAAGTAAATCAAAAGGTATTTAAACATAGATTTTGCAAATTTCTTTTTAAGAAAATGTACATGTTTGTAAGTACTATTCAAAATGCAAAATATTTTATTAAATCATAGTAGAAAAAATTACCTGACTCTTCAAATATTAAATAAAATGAAATAAAGAAAACACTAAATAAGAATCCAAACACTAAATAAATGAGGGTAATTAGAACTTTAATTTGAAGTGGTCAAAATTGTTTTGTAAAAGTTATTGTAACAATCTTTAATTTGTTCATGTTTTCTCTTAATACTTTGAAGAATTCTATGCTAAAAGAATTTATTTCGAGATTTTAGTTCTTAATCATAATTGTTTAAATTGATATTGGTGTAAATATTAATTATGTCATTAATTTAAGACTTTATTTTTTCTATATTTCAAACGGAATAATTTCCTTATTGAGGAATATAGATGATTAAGGATGTATATCTCAATTCTCACATATTTATACTATATTAAAATTACTAAGGTCCTTAGAATTATTGATTAAACTTTTTGCCTTTCATTAAAAATAATTTGCTTTAGATAAAATCGCCGTTTCATCATTTTTCTCAAATTATAATAAAAAGAAATTCACATAACAAAAAAAAAGTCCGTATCTAGATTTAAACAAACAAAGAAAATAAGTTAATAGAAGAAAAAAAAAAGAAAAAAAGAACAATTATGTAGGTTCACATTCAAAAAAAATGCGTAGGAAACATGAGAGAAATAATACTAAAACTTCTATTTACATACCTAGAAACAAAGGGAAAAAATTGAGGGTATAACAGATAAAATAAATTGTCTTTTTTGATTTGTTAAAATGGACAAATAAAAAGGGATAGGTAAAAAGGGAAAATTGAATAAGTAATTAGAGATAGAAGGAGTAACCCTTAAGGGTAAAATAGGAAGAATAATATCATTTATGCATTTATTTTGTGAAATGATAAATATTAAGGACCATTCATTTTTTTTCGATATATAAATAGGAATAGAAGAAGTGACGTTTAGAAATTTTATGTAGAATTTTAGTTTACAATATTTTCTTCTTTTTTTTAAAAAAAAAAGTATACAATTTATTTTATTTAATAAATCAATGTGAGTAGTTAGGGAAAGTAAAGACAAGGGTACAAAATGTTTTTAAAAAATTATACAATTTATTTTTAAGAAAGAACAACCTTTTTTTTCCCAATAAACGTGAGTATATTTAGAAAAAGTTATGTCATATACACAGATTTTTTTCATCTATCATGGCAACAGATTATGAGAATTTTTATTTTCTTCCTTCATGTTAAAAAATATTAAATTCAATTATTATGTCGGTAGAATAATATTTTATTTATCCTCATTCAAATAAATATCACATATATTTTAACATTAATTGCTATTATTAATGTATTTTTAAAAAAATGTTTTTACTAATTAACGTGATGTACACGTATAAAGAAAATATTCTAAACTAGTATATATATATACTAGTTACAGTAGCCCGTGCTAGCACGGGCCCAACATATAGTTTTATTTTTTATTTTAATTTATGTGACATTAATAAATTTTTAACGATCAAACCATTTTTTTGTATATTCTTTAAATTTTAAGTTGTTGATTATTGTGGTTAATAATACTTTATATGTAATTTTCAATATTCTCTTTGTCCCAATTTATGTGTCATTGATAGAATTTCGAAAGTCAAGCAAATTTTGTATATGTCTTTTAGATTTTGAAGTTATTTAATTATTATGAGTTATAGTACATTTTACGTATATGTTACTTTTTCTATCCCAAACTATGTGACATTAGTAGAATTTTAAGAGTTGATCAAATTTTTTGTATGTCCTTTAAATTTTGAAGTTGCTAATTATTGTGTGATTTGTAGTACGTTTCATGTTATTTCAAATAATATATGTTATTTCCTCTATCCTAATTTATATGGCACTAATAAATTTTGAGTTTCAACCAAATTTTATATATGTCTTTATAATATTTTAGGGTTTAATTACCTCTTTTTGATTTTTAATCCATTAATATGCTTTCTTCACAATTATCAGTAGAGCTACCTTTCAATGTTGATGATTTAGCAACATACCCTTAAAAGAACAGACCAACGAAAGCTTCCGCTTATTGTGCGTATTATTAAGTAAAAAGTATTCTAATTAATTCTACTAAAGATTCACTAATTGAATGCTGAGAGAAATTAATTAATGTGAGAAAAGTACTGAAAGAAAGACTTAATCGTACTCCATCCGTCCAATAATTATTGTCTATTATACTATTTTGGAATGTCCTACAATACTTGTCCACTTTATGAAATCAATAGATAGTTTACCCCTTATCATTAATTATAGTCATTTTTCAATTATATTTTTTAATACATTATATTTATTATATTTAAAGAATGATATAGTAATATTACTCTTTTATTTATAATTTCTTAAAAAATTTATAAAGTCAATACTGGAGAAATATTATTGGAGAGAGAATAGTTGATATCAGTCACCAAAGCAGTACAACTAAGTAGTAATAAGTGGGGCCCATGTTTTCAGAAAGTTGTGCGAATTATTTGTAGTTTTAAGGGGACAAATTAGTTCAATAGATACAAAAAATGAAATGCAGTTGCACTACTCCTTTAACTAACCAATTGAATTACATTTTTCATGTGAAATTACAAAAGTAACATCTGAGGATTTTTTGGTCAATTCCCATAAACTGGAAGGTCCTCACATTCACTCTTATTAATAGTAGTAATATATAATAATTTTCAAAGTTAAATTAGATTGTATTAATTTGATATTTTAAACAAAAAATTTTAATATGCAGAATCTATACAAAAAGTACTATAAATTGTAATTTTTTGCATATGAATATGATGAAAAAACACATTGTAAAATATTAGTTAAAATTCTTATAGTTTGACTCTAAAAAGGAAATCATAACAATTAAAAATGTATAGAGAGAGAGTAATAAATAGGTAATTAAATTTCAAGAAGTTTAAAATAAAAGGTTGAAAAAAAGAATTAGATAGACAACATATATTGAAAATTGAAAACATATAAATAATAAATGGGCCCAAATGAGGTCTAACTTTTCGGCAAATAAAGTAGTAGGTAATTAATGGTGTTAAATTGTCCAATAATATAAATTTTAAAGGTACAACCATAAAAGAAGAATGTACAACACTATCTAAGCACATATCATCCAACATTTGTCATTTGCTAAGTAGTAGATATTCCACTTATTATATATAGTAAATATCATCCAACACTCGTCATGTGCTGAGTAGTAGATATTCCCACTTATTATTATTATTATTATTATATATATATATATATATATATATATATATATATATATGTATGTATAATTTTAAAATTGTTATTACTTTATTCAAACATATTCCCCTAATGTCATGGTTACTTGATTCAAAGTTTAACTAACTCCATATTTAAAGAGTATTGATTTTTTTTTCTTTATCTCCAAAATATAGCAAAGAAGTAAAACACTAAATAAAAGTGTGAGTTAGAATTGTGCCAAACTTTGTCCATGCTTTTCTCTTTAATGAAGAATTCTATCTTAAAAAAAATTATATTACTAAATTTTAGTTTTGAACGATACTCAATTGTTTAAATTGTTATTGGTGTAAGTTTTATTAATTATGTGTCATTAATTTAAGAGTTTTACTTTTTCTAATATCTCAAATTGAATAGTAATTCCTTGTTGAGAAATATAGATGATTAAAGAGGTGTGGAAAAATTGTGGGTAATTTTTTATAAATTTGATATTATTTTAAAATTGTGGTTACTTTATTCAAACATATTCCCCTAATATTGTGGTTTACTTGTTTCAAAATTTAACGAACTCCATTTTTAATGGACATTGATTTTTTCGTATCTCTAAATACTGCAAAGGCAGTTAGGATAAACCTTATCTATTTTGGCCCAAATGACAAACATTATATTTGTATAATCTGTTTTTGTATAAAACGAGAAAGAAAGAAAGGCAAAAGAGGACTGGGCAGGGAATTTTTTGTATTGTATAATTATAAGTGTATAGGACGAAGATATATGTATTTGCATGTGTATATACAATTTTCTCTCGCTTTATACAAACAGAAGCGCAATTTATACATTTCGTTTCTGTTTGTATAAGCGAGAGAGGCGAGCGAGATTTGGGAGAGTGGCGAGCGAGATCTGGAAGAGGGGAGAGAGGGGAATGAAAATATATGTCTATATACAATTTCCTCTCGCTTTATACAAACACAAACACATTTTATACATTTGTGTTTGTATAAAAGCGAGAGAGGGTGAGCGAGACTGCCACCAAACGAGAGTGGCAAGCGAGATTCCACCAGGGAGAGTGGCGAAAATAGCAATAGTTTGCTATAGGGTACAATTAAATCAAAGTATATTTATAACATTTAATTTGAATTAATAGTTTGCTATTATATACAATTTTCCCTATAATATATCAATTTTCTAATTTATATATATATACACACACATACATATATAAAATTTCCGTCAGAGTTAATGGGTGCGCGAGCACCCGATACTCTATACGTGGTCCGCCCCTGATTGGATGATTGTTACGTATTATTTCGTAATGTATTATATTATTTTAATATAACATTTGAATAGATTATATATCATTACGTAAACACATTAATAATTTAAATGATAAACCTACAAGAAAAGTATGTAGGGGTAGAATTACTATAAAGAGTAGGGTAAAACATAAAATATGATTATTAAATAATAAATAAGATAACACGATCACATAACCAAATTTGTCATTACACGGAATTAAACTTTTCATCATTACTTGATGATAGATACGATATTGATAGATACACTATGAATATATGATATAATAAAATTTAAGTAACAATAAAAATAAACATGTTATTTAAATTAACAATACAGTACGATATAATACAAGGTAGCAACAATCCAAGCACTTAAAAAATACTTCTTAATATATATATATATTAAGAATAGGGAATTGCACACGCGTCTCTGTCAACGTGTGTGCTTCCCTGAAAATTGTCACGACCCAGATCATCGTGATTGATATCCATACTAACTCTCCGGTGGGAGAACCACTACTACAACTCAAACCAAGCAACTAAAACAAAACTAAGACATTTAAGTTACGGAAGCAAGTTAAATACTAAGAAAATAAATAGGGAGTTCCCATAAACTGTAACAAAGTCTAACAACGAACTAACAATGCGGAAGAAATAACCTAGAACCTGAAAGTCAATATACCAAACCATCTAAAGTTCAACAAGTCTAAACAAGAAGGGACACAACCCCAATATAATGGACTAATCAACTAACTAGAACATAGTCTAATTCCGGAAATAGTGGACATAGACGAAAGAGAACCCATGGCAGCCCGAAAGAATTGGCTCACCCTTGAATCCGAACGATCATTGATCTCCTAAGCGAGGTTTGTAGTAGCCGCTTGAAGATGCCCTGTACTTAACAAAAATAAGAGCAAATGCAGTAGCAGTACACAACCACAATGTACTAGTAGGATCACGCGACTATCCCACTAACTGCAACATAAGCAAGTCAAGACAACAATATAATCACATGTATATATATATCAACATATACAATATTATCAACATTTACGAACAACGAGCAACTTCACATTTTATATCAAATCATTGATCTTCTCATGGGACCCAAACCCAAACAATTAGCATATTAGAACGTGATATCCGATCCCATAATTATACCAAAACGTGGCAATCGATTCCCTAGTTATGCCGAAATGTGGCAATCGATCCAAGTTAATTGTGCCGGAACGTGACAACCGTACCATTCAACACACCACAATCACAGTCATAAGTATATCATCAAGATCATACATTTAAGTCATGATTTCATGGCAATCATCATTCATCTATCTCATTTACAACAAGTGTGATCAACATTGCAACATTCATACATATACAAGTATCATAATGAAGCAAAAACAAACATACAACACACAATCATAGAATCACAACCATCACCTACCTCGAAACAAGCTTGAAACCCTAAGAAACTTGATCCTTCCCTTTCTGAATTTGTTCCGCTTGTTCTTAGTCTACAAACAATCAATATAGTATGGGAATCAATAAACAATCACTAATTACCCGAATTACTAATAATTATATGACCCCTAGATTATACCCATGATCCCAATTATCCAATTTAGGATTGTTTCTACCATAGAATCTATAACAAAATCTTCCCCCATTCTATTACATTCTACGGATCGAAAAATGGATTCGGGAAGTGAAAAGCTTACCTTTAGCCTAAAAAATGGTGAAAAACGAGTAAGAGTCGCCTGGGTTCGTTCCTTAGCTCTAAAAGTCGAAATGTGCATAATAAGGTCGCTTAGGGGTTTATTAACGACCTTAAGTCGCGTCGAGCCTGCCACAACGTTCCTCATCCCGCTGTAGCATCCCCACCAGAGCGGTCAAAACCCCCGCCAAGGCGGTTTGCACGAATCAGTGAGCTATTTAAAGAATTTCAAAATCCCCATTTCATAACACATCTCTAATCAACAATGCTAAAAAAAATACCCTTAGCGTTAAGATCGATTTCGGGAGTTCTACTCACCCAAATTCAATTTCATAAAATCGTACGGATTTCTTAACAAGTTATCTAACTAATCATTCAATCAAAATCATAAATGATTCACCCGATTGTTACCAGATTTCCCTACACCTCAAAGACTCCGATTTCTTCCAAATATGGACTAGGTTGGGAAAATTCAAATACTGCGAAAAAGTTTTTCGGCCCCAAATTTTCCCCCGTTGGCATTTCTATAACGACGTGAACATGTTGTTACAATAGATATCAATTTACCCATTACTCGTCCCCGAGTGACAAAACTTAGGAAAAATAGGCTAAAGAAAGAATGAAGTAGTACCTGAATCGATGAACATTTGGGGATACTTGTCTTGCATGTCCCTCTCGGTTTCCCAAGTAGCTTCCTCAACTGGACGATGCTTTCATTGAACTTTCATGGACTTAATTTCCTTGGTCCTCAACTTACGCACATCACGATCAAGAATTGCAATCGGTTTCTTCTCATCTTGGAGGTCCTTGTCTAACACAATTGAGTCCCACTTTATGATATAATCCATGTCACCATGATACCTCTTCAATATGGATACATGAAATACCAGATGAACACCCGATAGATTAGGATGTAAAGCCCATCTATACGCTACCTGTCCCACACATTCAAGAATCTCAAATGGATCAATGTATCACGGACTTAGCTTTCCTTTCTTACCAAATCTCATCACCCCTTTCATGGGTGATACTTAAGAAAAACATTCTCACTGGTTTGAAACGTCATGTCTCTTACCTTATGATCCGCATACTTCTTCTGTCTACTCTGGGATGCTAAAAGCTGAGCTTGAATACTCATCACCTTATTTTGAGCATTTTTCACTAAATCTACCCCCAAAGGTTTCACATCTCCAGCCTCAAATCATCATATGGGTGATCTACATCCCCTCTCATAGAGTGCCTCAAATGGTGTCATATCTATGCTGGAGTGATAATTATTATTATAGGAGAACTCACCCAAAGGTATGGATTTATCCCAATACCCTCCAAAATCAAGTACACATTCCCTCAACATGTCTTCTTATACTTGAATAGTCCTCTCCGACTGCCCATCTGTCTGTGGATGGAAAGTTGTACTAAAAGTGAGTTGTGTGCCCAATTCATCATGCAATTTCCTCCAAAACTTTGATGTGAATTGGGTATCACGGTCTGAGATGATAGAGAGAGGCACCCATGCAACCTCACTATCTCTTTCACATAGACCTTAGCCAATTGCTCAACATTATAATCTATTCTTACCGGAATAAAATGGGCTGACTTGGTCAATCTATCAACCATTACCCAAATAGAATCAAACTTCCCCAAAGTCTTGGGAAGACCAACCACAAAATCCATGGCTATTCTTTTCCACTTCCATTTTGGAATTAGCATTCTTTGAAGTAAANACCACTACCCAAATAGAATCAAACTTCCCCAAAGTCTTGGGAAGACCAACCACAAAATCCATGGCTATTCTTTTCCACTTCCATTCTGGAATTAGCATTCTTTGAAGTAAACATGCCGACCTTTAATGTTCATACTTCACTTGTTGACAATTTTGACACTTCGCCACAAACTCCGCTATGTCTTTCTTCATGCCCGGCCACCAATAAATTCACTTCAAATCTAGATACATTTGGTCACACCTGGATGAATAGAATATCGCAAACCATGAGACTCCGCCAACAATTTCTCAATCAAGTCATCTACTTAAGGAACACAAATTCTTTCTTTAAAATTGAGCACATCATTGGTATCAAGAGTGGTTTCTTGTGCCTTACCATTCGCAGTCTTCTTTCTAAGCTCCTCCAAATTCTCATCCTCAAATTGTTTGGTCTTGATCTCCTCAATGAATGTGGCCCTCACTTCAATGCTAATTAACACCCCACCTCTTTCTGAGATGCCCAACTGCATGAACTTAGACTCTAAGGTCTGAATTTCCTTTGCCAAAGGTTGCTTGGATACACTTAAGCAAGCTAAACTACCCATACTCACCGCTTTTTAACTCAAAGCGTCTGCCACCACATTAGCCTTGCCCGGATGGTATTGAATGGTCACATCATCATCTTTAAGTAACTCCATCCACCTTCACTATCTCAAATTCAGATCCTTTTGAGTGAACACATGCTGCAAACTACGATGATCAGTAAACACTTCACACTTAACACCATAGAGGTAATGCCGCCACATCTTAAGAGCGAACTTTTCAGTGGTTTTTTCTAGCAATTTTCTTCAAATTTTTTGGTCAATAGTTTTGAATTTTTTTATTTGGATTCCCCACTCGTACTTCACATTTTTTTCGTAATTTCTTTGTCCCTTGCAGTTTCTTGTAGATTTCTGAACTTTTTGTTTGCCTTCCTAAAGTTCTATATATATATATAATGAACCAAAACATTCGATCTGATTCGTTGTCCATGTACTTGTAATCCAACATTATTAATTAATGAGTTCTCACGGCTTAGCCCCTTTTATTGGGTTTATTAGAAAGATTGATTTTCTCAATTTATTGGGTGTTTCAGTTTTAAATGTTATAATGGATTAGAGAGTCTCATTGACGAACAAACCAATGATTTGCTTATATCTACTCGAACAATCCTCTTGTTGAGCTAACCAGTAACCTTTTTTATTGGGTTAACCCAAATATTATATTTGTATCTACAATTTTTTATGGGGATTGATTAATTTTGAAGATATCAATAAAAATTTGTACAAAAATATAACTTTGGAACGATAAGTTTGGCTATGTAGAACTTTCTGATTTATAATTATTGTCAGGCTACTATGAAGAACAAATACAAACATAAGGAATCTTGATTAAATCAATTAGACTTTCATTAAAGATAGATATAATTTTTGCACATTTTTATTTTCACTTTAAGTATTTTGTCATTGTATATATTTGCACCACTAGTAGTCTATGACCTATAAAAAAAATTATACACTATTCTTATGTTGGGCCTGGACAACGTCCAGACTACCTTTACTAGTTTTATACAAGTGTTAAAATATTTAACAATTAGTGTGTTTGGTAAAAAGTGTTAAATAAGTATTTCTAATTCATTTTACAAAAAAAAAAGTTATAAATTTAAAATAGTTTTACAATTAAAAAAACGTCTGAATAACCGAATAAAGGAATAGCTAAAAACAATAAATATTTCAGGGATTACAAAATATTAGTCATTAGTCATAAATGATAAAAGGTTTGGTCAGACAAAACACTATTACGGTTTTTGGATTATTTTGACTAATAAATACTTTTATGCTATCAAACAAGTAAATAAATCAACCAGTATTTATAAGTCAATTTGACTTCTAAACAGTACTATTCAACATGCAAAATATTTTAATAAATACAATTAAATCATATAAGTAGAAAAATTATTTGGCTCTTCTAAATAAAATGAAATAAAAGAAAACACTAAATAAATGGGAGTTATAACTTTAATTTGTAGTGGTCAAAATTGTTTTGTAAAAGTTTTTATAACAAACTGTGTCCATGTTTTCTTCTTAATACTTCTAAGAATTCTACGCTAAAAAAATATTATTTCAAGATTTTAGTTCTTTAAGACTTTTTCTGATGTCATAATTATTTAAATTGATATATTTTGATGTAAATATTATATGTCATTAATTTATGAGTTTATTCCATTCTAAAATTTTCTCTATTTATTTTTATTTTTTGGAAAAATCATAGTGTCTACTATTTTACCTGTCTAAATGCAACTAAAAAGATATAGGAACAAAATAATATGATTATTTGGGTTAGAGGGAGAATTTTTTTTATAGCAATATCGCAGCAATAAAGTTTTCAAACAAAATGATATAATACTTTTAATAATAACTCGATAAAAAAGAAATTTTTGTAGTTTTAGGACTTTTTTTTAATTGAAATATAATAATAGTATATTCGATGTAATCATATAATTAGGGTTTAGGGAGAACACAATATACATATATATTATTCTTTTACGAGATGAATTCCATTTTTGATAGATCCTTGACTCAAAAGAAAAGTTTTAAGATTGTACGAATAATATGTTAATGAA
The DNA here is from genome assembly GCF_019186545.1 of Solanum stenotomum. NCBI lineage: Eukaryota > Viridiplantae > Streptophyta > Magnoliopsida > Solanales > Solanaceae > Solanum > Solanum stenotomum. The sequence continues at coordinate 63,465,292 of NC_064283.1, forward strand.
GAAACAAGATGCAAAACAAATGAAACAATAAACAATAATACATATTGAAAAAATAATATTACTATAAGGAGAAGAGGAGACTAATTTTATATAAAGTGCGACAATATTTGGTTACCTACTAATTTTCTATAATAATTAAACCTCCATATCTTTGTATTTAAGAGTCATGTCCTAGCTGAAGCTGCTAATTTTTTTTCTTTGTGCACTTTTACTTTAATTTCTATTGATACTCATTTTATTACTGACTAATTACATGTATTGCAGAAGTTCTTTTTTCTTCTCTGATCCATGAGTAGATGAATATGAATGATCTACGGGATTGAAATTATTAGTTTCATTATAGAAATACTATCAAATTTATACAGACGACAATATATTTTCTTACCTTTTATCAGTATTTATCATATATTTTTATACTTTTCGATTGGTTTAGATTTTTACATATATGTAATAGAAGCTATAACACTAAAGTTTCCTAAACAAAATGAGAATTGAAATTATAAAATAAAATTATAAGATAAAGTGTATAACACATGAAAACTTTAGGTTACACAAACCCTAGCCGTCTCATATCCAAATTAAAACGAAATATAAAAATCTTCAAATGTCAGAAAAATAATTTATTTATTCCTCTGAAAAAATCTCAATTAAAATAATTGACCTTATAAGAAATAAAAAAATATATCTAAATATACCAAATTTAGGCAATCTGGAAATATTAATAAACACAAGAACATAAGCTAAACAATAAATATTAATCTGAACCGTTAAAATTCAATCCAACGGTTGATATTCCATCTGGTACTCGTGCTTATCACACTTTTTTCTCTTCACTTAACTTCACTATTCTCAGTGCACTTTGCTCACTCTCTTTCTCTCTCTAAAACTCTTTGATTTGTCGCTCTTAACAATGTATCAAACAGATGGCGATCACCGTTTTTGCTTTCGATCTCTTTGATTTAACGCTCGTTTCTATGAAAATCTGAACTGAATCGGTTGAAGTTATGGTTGTTTAGTTTAAATATTTATGAAATTAATGGAAATTTATGAGTTCGTGAGCTAATTTGAGCTGAGTTTTTGAGTTTTTTGGAAGATTTTTGAGGTGTTTTTGTTGTGATTTAGCTAAATTTTATGTGTTTATGCGATGATTACTGATGGTTATGCGAAGATGATGTCGGAAATTGGAATGCGATCAATGCTAGGAGGAAGCAATGATTTTAGCGAAGAGTTAGGGATGTTACTTAGTGAACGAAGGAGGCAGCAGCTGCAGCAACAAGAGGTGAGTGATCGAGAGAGAGAGCTCAGTATTTACCGTAGTGGTTCAGCTCCACCGACTGTTGAGGGATCGTTGAACGCTTTCAGTGGCTTGATGATAGGCGGTGGCGGTGGTGGTGACAATGGTTATGATTTCGGCGGACTTTCAGAAGAGGAGTTAAGGTCTGATCCATCGTACATTTCGTATTACTACTCGAATGTGAATCTGAACCCAAGGCTTCCGCCACCTCTTTTGTCTAAAGAAGACTGGCGGTACGCCCAGCGTCTACAGGGTAGCGGTGGAGGTGGTAATGTTGGTAGTGGTGGTAATTCACCAGTATTAGGGGGGATTGGTGATAGAAGGAAAGGAAATCGTGGTGAGGCTGATAAGGGAAGGGATGTTGAATCACTTTTTTCAATGCCGATGGGATTTGGTGCAATGAATGAAGAAAATGGACGTGAGGCGCGGAAGGAGTGGGGTGGTGATGGTCTTATTGGATTGCCTGGATTAGGTTTAGGAAGCCGGCAGATGAGCATTACTGAGATGATTCAGGTGAAAAAGAACTGGAAAATATTTTTTTATGTTTGAAGGTTTTAATCCATGAGTGGTGATCTGTGTTAACTAAAAGTGTTTATATGGGATTGCTTGTTACGTTAATACTGAATATTTTTTCCTTTTTCAGAGAATGTCAATGCTTTCTGTAATAAAATGTTGTATTTATATAGGTTTGTGCATCTCTAGCATTGACATGTTTGTGTATGGCACGGGTCAATTACAAGCATTTTTGAACGTTTTGCATCATGCTTCACCGATTTGTCCTTGCAACATGTTGAGAGCAACACTTGTGGGCTAGTTAGTTTGAGCTTTAGATTATTGTCTTCGTCATATTGATCTACGTGGGGGTCTATCTTGTCAATATGGAATGTTACCCAGTATTGCTGGATATCTGTGTTCCCACTTTGGTGTTCTTCTTGCTCTTGAGAAAATATATCAGCAGTTTCTTCTGGCACTAGGCTGTGTGGTTTACTTAAGTGCCTGGGCAAAACTTGTTCTCGGGTTTCATAACTCTATTAAGTTTAAAGTCACACATGTTAGTGAGAGTGTCTATCTCTTTTTATCCTCTTTTCTGAGAAGCAAAAGGCTCATCGTGATGTAATTTATTATTTCTCATGTTCATTAATGTGGAAGTTTGGAGTTGGCAGCCTTTATTTCATTTCCATATTGTTGTCGCTGTAGACCACATCCAGCTAGTATAGAATTCATATTGCATTCTTAAGATGCAACTTCTGACATTCGAAGTTGCAAACATGGCACTTGTAGCTTATTGTGAAGGTCGGGTAACAACAACTGTATTCTTTAATCACAGTTGCTTGATGTTGAGTCAGCTTTGCTTTCATTACATCAATAATATCTTAAAGAGGTCAACTTGTACTCACTTAATGAAGTTCTTTTTTTTTTTTGGAGTTTCATCTTACTGGATATGGATTTCTGTTTCTGAAACTTCTATAAAATGTAGGACCATATGAGCCAAACAACATCGAGGCATCCATCACGTCCTGCTTCCCGTGCATATGATGATATTGTTGATCCTTCTGAGTCCCAATTCGCTCATCTCCATCAAAATATGGCATCTTTGGATGCATTACATTCTAGGGAAAAGGTTCAAGGCATGTCCCTCCATAATGTCAGCTCATCTGGGTCTCAGTCTTATGGTTCGGCCATGGGTACATCACTGTCACGAAGTGCCATCCCTGATCCTCAGCTTGTAGCTAGAGCTCCTAGCCCTCGTATTCCTTCTGCTGGAGGAGGGAGGATAGCATCACTAGAGGATGTTTCATCTCATATGGGTGAGCATGCTGATTTGGCAGCTGCATTGTCTGGCATGAGTCTATCAGGGAACAATATGGGAGATGAAGGGAAACATCAAAAGTATCAAATTCATAATGAGATTGACGATCATCAGAACCTCTTCCGATTGCAGAATGGTCAGAATCCTATGAAGCAACATCCATATGCAAAAAAGTCTGAATCTGTTCAGTTTCACAAGTCTGCAGGTTCCTCTGCTGCATACATGATTGGGCCCTCTATGCCAACTCTCAACAGTGGAGAAAGTTCTTTATCTCAATATCCAACTGTCGATAGTCCTAATTCAACATTTTCTGCTTATGCTTTAGGAGGTTATGGTATGAACCCTTCATCACCAACCATGTTTGAAAACCAGCTTGGGGCTGGTAATTTGCCTTCCGTACTGGGAAATATAGCTTCTCCGGTGGGTGCATGTGGAATTGATTCTCGTGTAACAGGAGGCGGATTGAGTTTGGGTCCTAATTTAATGGCTGCTGCAGCTGAACTGCAGAACCTTAATAGACTTGGTAATCAGACCTTGGGGGGATCTCTGCCAATGTCTCAGATGGATCCATTGTACTTACAGTACTTGAGGTCACCTGAGTATCTTGCTGCTCAGCTAGCAGCTCTCAATGACCCAACAGTGAATAGGGAATCTTTAGGGACTTCATACATGGAGTTGATTGAGCTTCAGAAAGCTTATCTGGAGACGTTGGTTGCATCTCAAAAATCACAATATGGTATTCCGTATCTTGGCAAATCTAGTGGTTTAAATCATGGTTACTATGGGAACCCAGCACTTGGCCTTAGTATGTCATATCCTGGAAGCCCTTTGGCAGGTGCAGGTCTTCCAAATTCCCCATTTGGACCTGGTAGTCCTGTAAGGTATGGGGAAAGGAACATGCGTTTTCATTCAGGGATGAGAAACTTAGCTGGTGGTGTCATGGGAGCTTGGCATTCCGAGGCTGTTTCTAACTTGGGTGAAACCTTTGCTTCCTCGTTACTAGACGAGTTTAAGAGCAATAAGAGCAAGTGTTTTGAGCTATCAGAGATTGAAGGCCATGTTGTCCAGTTCAGGTATACATTTTCGGCTAGCAGCACTGCTCTTCATGTCAAATTAACCTCTAAAACCTTACCATTAATAAAAATTTTGTATGAGCAGTGCGGATCAGTATGGCAGTCGGTTCATTCAACAAAAACTTGAGACTGCTACCACAGAAGAGAAGAACATGGTCTTCCAAGAAATTATGCCGCAAGCCCTTTCTTTGATGACTGACGTGTTTGGTAATTATGTGATCCAGAAGGTATGTTCCTCAGTGTTTCTTAGTTGTCTTTTTCATGTTATGTCTTCACTTCTAGGTTACGTGAAAAAAAGTGTCATTAATCAAATGAATAGGTCGTGTAACTTTCTTCTTGCCTTCTGCTATTCACATTTCTCAGTTTTTCGAGCATGGAAGTTCACCTCAGATAAGAGAACTGGCTGACCAGCTCAATGGGCATGTACTCACCCTTAGCCTTCAGATGTATGGTTGCCGAGTAATCCAGAAGGTATCTTAGTTTCTTTTATTGTAGCTATAGTGATGTTGCTATCATGTTCTCTGCTCTAATCCTTCTGATTTCTCAAGTTATCTGATTCACAATAATATATTTTTAGTGTCTTCAAATCTCACTCTTCTCTTGCTATTTTTAGTTTGAAAGCTTTTTTTCTGTCTTAAACTAGGGAAGTTCCCCAAGTTGCTGTTATTTGAAATTGTGAACTGGTACTATTTATTCCACTGTCATTTGTGGAATAATTATAATACGTGAATTTCACCTTGCTAGTTCTGGTAAGTCACCGAATGGGTCAGTCTTTTGGTTCTCTCAGATTAGAATATCAAAGGAGGACGTTGCAGATCCCCAGGGCTGGTCTGATAGGTGGGTCACCCTATAGCCAGTAACTAGCCGAGCTATGGAGCTAGGGGTACACCGCCATGTGATCTTGTCTTATTTCTTTCTTTCTTTACATGCCTTTTGACTGGTCTTTGTGAGACTGAGAATTATTATTGCATAATTGATTCTGTCTGCTAGAGCTTTTGTCAACTCTCTAACTGCTGCTTTCTATTGTAATATTGGAGTGCGATAGTATTCATAACTTCCCCATCAAATGTATCCTGATATAAAAGATTCCCTTTTAAATATATAAGACGTTCTTGTCTTGGAATGTAAAATACTGAACTCCACTCCAGCTTTAAAATGAATTCATGCGATCTGTCTCTCTGTCCCGCATGCCTCTAATAAAAGGTTTGAGCATCCCTAGTCTACCTAATGTCACCAGATTCCACTTAGTGGTCCCTGCTTGATGATGAGTTATCACAGTTGACGGGCAGCTGGTATTAATCATTCTCCCGATGGCTATAATTGCTGAATGGCATAGGTTTCACATTTCTATGAATTTTCAGGCCATAGAGATGGTTGATCTGGATCAGCAGACAAAAATGGTCGCCGAGCTTGATGGTCATGTTATGCGCTGTGTTAGAGATCAAAATGGGAATCATGTAATCCAGAAGTGCATCGAATGCATTCCACAGGATGCTATCCAGTTCATTGTTTCCACATTTTATGATCAAGTTGTGACATTGTCCACCCATCCATATGGATGTCGGGTCATACAGGTCAAATAATTCAGTATATGCTGATCCCTTTTGTGTATTATATCGTCGATGGGATGACATCCGTTTCTAAATTTTCTTTCTAATGACAGAGAGTCTTGGAACATTGCCATAATCCTGAAACCCAGAACATTGTGATGAATGAGATATTGCAAACAGTTTGCATGTTGGCGCAAGATCAATATGGGAATTATGTTGTTCAGGTTTGATCTATTTCTCAACTTACATGTGAACATCCTTACTTAGACTGGTGTTAAGAGTGTGCTAATTTAGAGAGAATACAACTTGTCTGCAGAATACTGAAACAACTCGTGCCTTTGTTCCAAGAGGTTGTGTTTTTGTGAAAATGCTGTTTGACCAGCATTTACTCTAGATTTTGGTTTTTACTTCTTTTGAAGCTCCTTGGCTCAAGGAAGTTTTCCTTGAATTGCTATACGTCTTTCCATTCAAGGGTTTCTAAAGATTTTTCTCACCTCCTACTTGACATGTGAATGAATGGGTGTTCACAACTTAATTCATATCTCCAAGTTGATGGTAATACAATTTTAGTGCTAAATACTTGTATTTTTGGATATGGATTTTTATATACAAGTTAAAACAACAGGAGGTTGTGTTCTAGAATTGCCTTCAACTTTCTCATGAACAATAAATTTTCTAACTATTAATCGCTTTTTGCAGTAAAAATATATGAGTTTTCATGTCTCAATGTCGTAGAGTACACTGGACAAATGTCATCAACTTCCCTGGGTGGATTATTTCTCTTCTTATTTAGCTCAGATGTTCTGCCTACCTATCTAATCCTGCCAAGTTTTGTTACAGCATGTACTGGAACACGGAAAGCCTGAGGAGCGTACTTCTATAATTAGAAAGCTGACGGGACAGATAGTTCAGATGAGCCAGCAGAAATTTGCCTCTAATGTTGTGGAGAAGTGCTTAAGCTTTGGAACTCCCGAAGAACGTCAGACCTTGGTAAATGAGATGATTGGCACCACTGATGAAAATGAACCTCTTCAGGTTTGTTACTTTCTCAGATGCTTCTTCAGTAGAGTGTACTCAAGCTTAAGGAAATCCTGTTACCGCTGACTGTTTGATTCTCAGAGGATAATGTAGATTTAATTACTCTATGTGATTGATTTAAGTTAATGTTTTAGATGATGAAGTCAGAACAACTAACCTTTTTGAGCATTTTGCATTACTGTAGACATGATTTTTCAGTTATGCTCTTTAGAATGAAGTAAACTCACTATGTGATTGATTTAAGTTTACTTTTTTAGATGGTATAGTGGGAGCAATCATTCCTTCTTAGGGGCATTTAACTTTTACTGTAGAACTACATGCTTTTCCAGTTCTGCCTTTTAGAATGAAGTTAACAAGTTTACTTTGGCGAAAGTGCAACCTCAGGCGCACTGGGATTTGCCTAACTAAAATGAGTAAGGCCTTGTCAGTCTTCTGGGTTCTTTTGGTGTAGTTGACATTGGTTATGAGTACTCTAACTTATATACTTTGCTCTGATAAAATAATACAATTACTATTTTCTCCTAGGGGAGCTTATCAATGGGTTTTTTTTGCATGGGATATTACTTTCAACTCTTTATTCACTTAAAAGACTTCTTCATTTTTCTATGCAGCTGTCTTGAGAGAAACATGATGGTAAGTTTTCAGGTAGATAAGCATGTTATGCAGAGAAAAATATAAGATAAAGGAACAAACTAACCAAGCAGAGTTTAATAGATAACCAAAAATTAAGGGACAGATTACTAGTTCCATGTAACAGATGGAAACAAGATCAATAGGAAAGAATGCTTTATGAGCAGAACATATTTATAGGTATTGGGTTGATCAGACTAAGAAGGAAAATCATTTCACTTGTTCACAATTCAAAGCTTTATGTATTTGATGTACAGGCGATGATGAAAGATCAGTTTGCAAACTACGTTGTACAGAAAGTGCTGGAGACTTGTGATGATCAGCAACTTGAACTCATTCTCAACCGAATCAAGGTTCATCTAAATGCTCTGAAGAAATATACTTACGGAAAACATATAGTTGCCCGTGTAGAGAAACTGGTTGCTGCTGGAGGTATTCTTTTACTTTTTCTTTCCCTTCTAGTTTTCAAAACTACAAAGTTTATCCTGACATCTTGCACAAGGAGAGGCTCATTTATCATTATGACAATTGATAAGTTATACTTTCCACTTGTAATTGCTCACTTGTCAATCACCTGAGCTGAGGATCTGTAAAGAGTCAAATTATTTGTCACTGACAGCCAATAGTCGAGATCACTTTCAGAATTGTTGGTGGGTGAAATGACACATTTGTCTGTGACTGTTGGTAAAGTAAAATGAGGAGGTCCTTTGGTTGCCAACTTGCATGGGTCAAGAAACATACTTCCAATGTTCCATTTTCTACCGTTCTATAATTCATTAAACCTATATATCATCCCACTTCCATGAGATAGGCTATCAAATTTTATCCCAAACTTCAATTGAATCTTCGACCACCTCTACTCCCCCGACTCCCAGCTTTCGTTTTGCTCTTCCTCTTTATAGAACCATTAATTGTACTGTATACCAATAAACTCTTATCATTGTGACTTCTTATTTCCATTCTTGACATTCTCTTGAATTTTTGTGTTTGCATCTTTTGCAGAGAGGAGGATCAGCTTCCTGGCGTCATATTCTGCTGCTACTTAGATGGTGTAGGAAAATTGTACAGCTAACTGAGGCTAGAACAAGTACCCTCGTCTTTGTTTTCTTGTCGAGAGCTTTTGTTCTACCTCTTTGCTGATGGAACATGTTAAAAATAAACATGTATGTGGTGGAGTTTGTAACATTGTACATTATAGTTTTGAGGTATAATCTATATAAGCAGGTTTAACTGTGAGGCTCAGATGGTAAACATACCTGGATGCCCCTGCCGCGGAGATAGAGTAACTGTACAAGGGTGTAAACTGTAAAGAAAAAGAAAAACTGTAGTCAGATCTTCTTCTTAAACTGTACAAATTGTTGCCATGTGCAGAGCCTGTTGTTTTAGGTAAAAAATTATAATGTATGGATTTGATAATTATCTTTTTCTTCTGTTATAGAAAAACTCTTTCCCTTATATAGCCTAGGAATTATCAAGCTTGCTTGTCTGCTTTATTTGATTTCATTCAGAATATATTAGTACCTGTTAGTATATGTACTGCCATATTTGCACATTTCAAAATTCAAATCTATTTCTCGATTTGTTTGTGTCATCCTTGTGCAGAGGTCATACTAATCTACGTAGAGGCGAATCTAGCTTATTACCTATGGCTTCATGTGAATTTTGTAGGTTCTTCTAAAATCATATGTATATGTAGTAAGAAATCTATTGCATATTACTACAAATATTTTTGATTGTGAACCTATATATTTCACTTGAGATCGTCGTAGGAACCAATAAACTCCAAATGCTGAATTCGGATTAGGCTTCTATTCTCAATGCTTTAGTACATCTTATTGCTCTAAACATGCTTAACAAAAACTATTGATTTGTGAACTTTGAATATTCCTATATGTTTGCATACGAGAAAATGACAAAAATATTGGTTTTTTTACGCTTGTCAAAAGTGAATGTTTTTAATCGTCGTCAGATGTTAATATAAGATTAACAAGTAAGAATATGTTGAACAAGACTGACAAAACTTCATCATCTACTATCCATACATAAACAAAAGCTTTAACTTTGTATATACAATGTGATTCTAACGAGAAGGGTTTGGATGAACCCCTTCCGCCCTAGGGGGTAATAATTTTTTTTTTTTTTTCTTTTTGATGACAAGGGAAACCCACAGCCGCTACCCTTTGGGTGCGCACAGGGTAAAACCCCCACTCCTATGCAATAGCTCGCAAGCCACATAGGAGAGGTAACCCACACTAGGCAAGCCTGGTGCGACGAGCTCGACCCAGAAGGCAAACCCCTTACTTTCACTGGCAAGGTGGGTTTTGAACTTGAGACCTCCAACATGGAAGTCCCAAGCTCAAACCACAGGGCCACCCCGAAGGGTCCTAGGGGGTAATAATATTTTGACTTTGAATATACAATGTGATTCTGACGAGAGGGGTTTGATGAACCCCTTCCGTCCTAGGAGGATAATAGTATTTGTAGAGTCATTAAAGAGAACTATGTTGCTTCATTTAGGTTGTCAATGATCAGCTTTATTGACAATTGCATATGATCATTCATAACTAGAAGTTTTCTTGACAATTACATGTGACCTTTCATAAACTATGAACGATATCGGACTCATGAGATTTTCTATTGATCAATAAGAAAAAATTATGTCGTTATCTAGATGCATAAACTCAAGGACCATAACGGAGGCCCCCAAAGAGATGGAATTTCAATCCATCCCTAGTTTCCGTCAACTATATGTTGAAGTCCTTGAAGTTTTACAGAAGTCCTAGTGTTTTCAGTTGTTGAACATGCTCTTGTGGGAGGGGTGGAGGAGACCAATCATTTCCAGTATCCTCACCATCAACATCCTGCACGACGTATTCCTACACAAGCGTTAAGAAACATATTAGTATGACACATGCAGCCTACCTTAATGCAAGCATCAGTTTGATTTCATGGCTCAGACTTGTGAGCTATAACTTAACCGTTGTTCCAAGACTCCCTTTCATTCAACAACCATGAAGTGTGACATGAAAACCTTCACAACTCTGACACTAGAATCACTTTCATGATGATTAATTAAACTAATATTACATTAAACCACTTTTAGTAAGAAAGTTAGAACATAATAAATAAATCATTAAGAAGCTCAGGTCTTAAGAATTTATTGGTCGACAACATAGGGAGGGAATTGGGAAAAATAATACTCCCTCTATCCCAATTTATACTTCATACTTTTCTTTTTAGACGTCATACTTACTTATTTAGAAACAATTTAATCTTAAACTTCTCATTTCACCCTTAATAAGCTGATTTATAGTTTCACAAATATTTATACTCGTTTAGATCACAAGTTTCAAAAGTTTTTTTTTTCTTTCTTAAACTCCGTACCTAATAAAACAACGCTACATAAATTGGGATGGGAGGAGTAACACAAGACACATTGGACCAAAACAAAGGATGGTTTGGACTCCTGATTATAGGAATGACAAGTATGAAGTAACAATGGAATGCACCCCATGAAAACTATTCATATGCCTGCTCTAGCCGAGATCTTTGGGGATGATTATGTACTACAATTCGGCAGAGGAAACTATATTTATTGTTATAACCTTGATTTTCCAACAAAACCGATCTAATTCTTGTTGGCGGGGTTATTTATGATTAACAAGAACTGATTAACTACCACCTTCATGTGTAGACATCATATGCAATTGAACACTACAGAACAAGAGAAAGAGATAGTCAAGGGGATTTCACTCACCTTGGTGAGCATTCTTTTTGCAAGTATGTGGTAGTGGCGCTGCCAGATTCTCTGTCCGACCATCGTAATAACCAAAATACTGTAAAATATGCCAATGATTGTAAACAGTCCAAGCACGACTAAAGCCACTATAAATAAAAATGGCAATCCAGCTTCACCGGCACCTCCTATGCAACCTCCACATTCACCAGCCATACTAGCACAACCTTCAAAACATGTGCTACAATCAGTCCATATACAGAGTGCACCAGTCAAATGACCATCGGCACAGACTCTGCAAGGACATTACCAACAAGAAAAGAGCAAAGATCATTATCAATGAACTCTCATCCATCTCAAAAAATAGTGTAACATAAAACCATCAGAAAATAACCAATTCGGAGTTACTATTGTACAACATGTTACAGCTACGAAGAAGCGAACAATTAAAAAAATGATACACGAAATGTTTCAGCATGTAATTGTTGGTAATCTCTACACAACAATACAACGAATATATTTTATTTAGCAACAAGACTAGTCTAACTCCCAAATAAATGTAACTCTTAAATTAACCATACAATTCTTCGTTCTCAGAGACACAAAGGGTGTTTGCGGTACAGAGTTTTCCGGTTTTCTCATGTTCAGTTGCTCAAAATTTTAGAAAATATTTTCCATGGAAAACATACCCAAAGAGAAAGAAACAAAGACTTTTTAGTTCCTAACTTCCTATATAGAAAGTTATCAATGCATGATCTTTGGAGAATAAACTAGATCCTGCGGGTTATCTTTCTATTTCTTTTTGGTTTGACAAATGAGGAAGGAGAAACTGAAAGAAAGAAGGCATCATATGTACCCGGGATGACAGCAGCAAATGCACACTTCGCGGCAGGGCTGAGCCAAATCATTGCGCACTCTTCTGTCAAAACAAGTTATAAAGCAACCAGATAGGCCCAGCAAAGCAAAAAACACTAGGGCCCCTGCACAAGTTTAAGAGCAATGGCATAAATTTAATAGAATGCAATGGTTCAAATGTCGAAGAAAAAAGGTTAAGCATCAAATTATTTAGTACAGAGAATTGTGGAGACAGTTTTGTGTGGACAATCTATCTATTTCTTGACATGAGAAAGTATGGAGATTCCTTCCATGTCCTAATGATTCCACATAGGAAAAGGTACATTTCTTCTGTGGATAAGGCAATAAACAGATCATTCCTCACACCAGTTTTTCCTGAAAATTGGTTTTTCTACTAGCTTTTTATTTTTGATAACCGTGGTACCCGAGCCAGCTTGTGCGCATCTCAAGTAATTCCACGGTATACTTGTCAGGATACCACTAGCAACAGGTACAAGGTAAACTCTGTCCACCACCAATGCTAGAATAGATGGGGAAAATCATCTAGTTTTTTTCTCTACTTACTAGGTGATTGGTGGAAAAAGTTACTCGGTACCTGTTGTTGGTGGGAGGTGTCGGGTTTCCCGTAGAATTTGTCAATGTGCGCACAAGCTGGCCCGAAAACAACGGTTAACCAAAAAAAAAAAGAAAAAAAAATCCCTCCGTCAGCCTCCAGTAACTTCCTTGTAGCCTCTCCACATCCAGCTAACACCTACCTCACTTGAAAAATCCCTTCTCTCCCCCCAACCCCCTTCCTCCACCGCCAGTAAATGCTTCCCATCACCCCTTCCCTGACCCATATGAAGTCTTCCTCCTCTTTTCCCGAGAAAAAAAGGATGATGATACAGGACCACGGAGTGTTCACGATCAGATCTCCTCATCCAAATGGTATTAAAAATATACTAATAAACAATTTAGCCTTGCCAACCAACTAGTATGCAGAAAAGTTCTCGTCCAAGCAGGAATAACAAAGGATCTCTCTACATAGAAAGAATTTTGTCCATTAAATGAAGCAAAACAAGGATAGCAGCTTAAGCTCCTTGAAGTATATAATTTCCCAACCTTGAGAAAGTTTTTTAAGAATATAACTAAATTTCTCAAAAACCATATCAATCATAAGAAAAATCCCAATGGAAAGAAAATAAATGAAGAAGAAGCTTTAAATCCCCGAGGAAAAACAATAAAGAGGACATTACTATTAGCAGAAAAAAAGATAATGACAATAAAGCACCTAAAAGTTAGAGATAAAACATATACATGGACTGTTGTAACTACTGAAGCTCATGATGTTTTACCACATATGTAATAGAAGCTTAGTTCATTATCGAATCCCCAAATCAAACGAAGCCAGGATTTCTTGTATGTATCAATGATGTAAACTAAGTATCCCAATGAAGCTATAACCTGCACGTAGAATTAAGCCATCAACTGAATATAGTTTCAACAGAGGATTAAAGAGACATCTCAAAAATCAAACAACAAAACTAAAGAGGGACAACCACCTACAAGTTGAACAGCAAGAAATATGGATAAAATGTCTCTGGTTACGAAAAATCGGAACTTCAAAGTCCGCCATTTTCTATCATCATTAACGTGAACTCTCAAGTGATAGGGAGCTTTGCAAGTAGTGCAATGGGCAAAGGCAAATCCTTCCTGTAAAAGACAAAATATTTGCTATGAGTAGATAAACTTGCATGTTTGGCGGTTCAAGCTTAAGAAAGTTCGTGTCACTATGCAGCCTGTACTGGATGTATTGGTCTAAAGCTTCACCAGCACTCTAATAGTTGGCTCTTACAAACATAAAATAAAGTTCAAAACTTCCTTGAATATAGCTGATTGAAAAGGCTGAAAAAATACCTTGACAGCACGCCAATGATCAAGGCACTCACGATGGACATACTTTGATGTTCCCTTGCACTTGCAAGGTGCTATAAAGTCCCTACCTAAAGACCAAAGTGAAACATTTGCAAACATCTCAATTACCAAAATCATGAATTTTTCATAGAGATGTATACTACCATGCACTTGAATAAACTAAACAACCAGCTTCTTTCCTAATAGAGAGTACAAAAACCTAATTGACACTGCGTGTTTCACTTGTCTAGACAAAATGCCAACTTCAGTCAGCCATACTCTCGCATTGATATGAAGAACATTATTAAGGCAACCATAAACACTTAGGCTGTGGAACTATTTGAGGTTTATGGAAGGGACAAAACACACATTTTTGGACTCCATATTCACCATAAACAACCAACCTTTCAATTTTCAATGTAAAGAATCCCACATCACCAAGCTTTTCAAGATAAGCTAACTGCACAACTCACATAAACAAGCTTATATTCCCAAAAAAAAAAAACTTCAAACGAAGAAAATTTATCCTTTTCTTTATAACCGTCGTATCCATACCAACTTGTACGTAACTCGACTATTCCCCTAGGGTTCTGTCCACAAGGCTTTTTTGACCCATGGGGAACAAATTACCTAGTGCTTCTGAACATGGGACCTCATAGTTTCCAAGTAGTCCCAACTACTTCATTGAACACTAGACCACACCCTTACCCTTCGTGGCAAATTTCAAAAAACTACAGAATCTCTTAAATCCCACACTCATCTCTACACTAACTCTAATGTAAATATACCAACATGGACTATCCCTTATACCCAACTAAGCCTTGTAAGTATTTTCAGTTTGTGAAATTTAGCTAGCATTTGACCAAAAATTTTTATATTTCACTTTAAACTCACAAAAATTCAATTTTTTTCCACACATCCAAACACAACTACTTCCAAAAAAAAATCACAACATCATAAACTCAAATTTTCAAATTTCAACTTCAACATCTACGAACAAACAAGAACTACTTAGACAATTTACAATATTGAGATCAGTGGATCTATAAAAATTGAAACTTTACACAAAACCCATAAATCTACCAAAAAAAAAACTAACCGTCAGATTCGAGGCAAATACGGCATTGAATATGTTCATCAGGACCTGCTTCAAGGTCTATAATATCATCATCATCATTAATATTAGGTACTGTAATCAAACTAGGAGGGATCAGAGGAGAAGATTCTTCGGGTTCGGGTTCGGGTTCGGGTTCAGTGTGATCAACACCCACACCCATTTCAATTTCTTTTGACATTTTCGCTCAGAATTGTTAAATAGAGACAGAAATTTGTACAAAAATGGATCAAGATTTGATACCCAAAACAATATATATGTATAGATATAATTAGTATGTATATCTTCCCCAACTGATCCTTTTGTTTTCTCTTGTGTTGTCTGAGATTGAGATGACAACAAACAAGAGAAAGTGAAAATGGTAAACGAAGAGAGCAGGTAGAAATACTTTTAAAATTAATATTTTCTTTTAAGGTTGTGGAAACAATTATTCCTAGGTTTTGGCTTTATTTTTTTACCATATTAATTTAAATTTTACCTTGAAGGAAAATTAAAGCATTACCATAATTGCTTTTATTTTTTTTGAAAGGAAAATATAATTTTCTTTCATATTTGGTTTATTCTTTTTTCTTAGAGGAAAAGTTTAGAGATATATAAATGGAACATCCCTATTCTCATAACATAACACAATAGCATCCATAATATAGTTTATAGGGAGATTTTCTCTTAAACATATTTATGTTTTTTTCAATATTATATTAGTTTTATAATATGTAGGTTACTTGACCAAACACTATTAATAATATGTTTCTAGTATGTTTTTATTTGTCGTCTAATTTATCAATCATATGATTTACAAATTATAAGCTTCCGCATGACTCCCTAATCACGTTCATAACCCAACACTTTGACCTAATTTGGTGAATTAAGGTTTCACAGAAATCTGAGTTGCATCTGTCATAGTATTAATTTTATACATGTATTTTTAGTTACCCTATTATTTTATCGTTATTATTATTTTCTTTCCCTAGATATAACACAATGCTTTTCTTATTAATCGACATGTCTTTCTTATTAATTGTCGTATTTTTCTTTTCATCAATATTCTAATTTATTGTATTTGAATAGAGAATCTTTCGAAAACAACTTTGTATTTTATACTTCTATGAATCTAGATGATCATTGGGCCAATGCTTCATTTGTTATGTATTTGGCATATCAGATGCATAGGAGAGTGACGAGCAAGATAGGAGAGAGGCGAGCGAGATTTATTATGTATCTCACATATATGTGAATTCACTTGGATATAATATATTTAGAATAAAAAACACGTAATTTTGACCCTATATATCACGAGATACATCTATCTAAACATATCTGGATGCATCAAAATATCATAAAATTCTTAATGTTGCAAACTATAGTACATCTAAGTAATTAGCTCTTAAACTAGTGTGATTTATGCAAGTTCTCCTCTATTTTATCCTTCTCATATTTCACATATGAAACTGTCTTGACTACTAAGTATGTTGTTGTGATTGTTACTCAATTTATGAAATTACACTAAAAAAAATTCAATTGAATTTTAATAAAGAGTAAAAAAGAAATTATTCGATAAATTTAGTATTTTTAGAATGTGTAATTTTAGTATTAACATACTCAAAATATAGGGATTTTAATGATAGAAGCGATAGTTAAACAACTTTCGTAAAAACAAATACGTTAGTTACGTGATCATATATAAAATTTTAGGTTTTAACTTACTTCTCGGGCGGATTTAGGTTTTACTGAAATTTGTGTGGCATCTATTATAATAATTTTATACATGTATTTTTTTTAGTTACCCTATTATTTTATCGTTATTATTATTTTCTTTCCCTAGATATAACACAATGCTTTTCTTATTATTTGACATATATTTTCTTATTCTCATATTTTTATTTTTATTTATTGTATTTGAATCGAGAATCTTTCGAAATTGTTTATACTTCTATGAATCTAGATGATCTCATTGGGCCAATGCTTCCTTTGTCTTTGTGGGCCTCAAGAACAGAGGTAAAAGTCTTGTCTATTTTCTCATTGATAAAAACAAGGTGAATCAGCAAAAGCAGACTCCAAAACCCTGCTGCCCTCTTTTCCCTTCGTGTTTAAGCAAAAATCTCACTCAAAAATCCTTACCTTCAAGCTCCCATGGCTGCTAACAACGAGGTGAAAAAGCGAAAGCTTGCCAAGAAGGCACCAGATTCCATTGCTACGCCCTCTAAAATCAACAAGAATCAGCCGCAGCAGCAGCAAAAAACACCCAAATCCAATTTTTCTAACCCACCCATTTCCGATTCCGATTCCGACTCCGACCCATTACCGGTGAAAATCCAGAAACTTCTCGAACCTTTCTCAAAGGATCAACTGGTTGCCCTAGCGGTGGATACCGCAGCTGCTCTCCCTGCTTTTTACGAGCTTATCCAGTCAAACGCTGATAAAGACATCAGTCACAGGAAAATCTTCGTTTATGGGTTGGCGCGTGAGACCACGCGCCCGGCGCTGCTGTCCGTCTTTGAACCGTATGGGGAGATTGAGGAATGCAACGTTGTGATGGATCATGCTACTGGAAAGGCTAAAGGGTATGCCTTTGTTCTGTTTAAGACTAGGAAATCAGCTGCGAAAGCGCTGAAAGAGCCTCAGAAGATGATCAACAATCGTTTGGCTTCGTGTAAGTTGGCTTCAATGAAAGAGACTGCTGTTTCTGGGACTAATGAATTTGGTAACCGGAAGATCTACGTGAGTAATGTGCCGAAGGATGTGAATTCAGAGAAATTGAGGAGCTTTTTTGCTAAGTTTGGGGAAATTGAGGCTGGACCAATGGGATTTGATCCATCAACTGGGAAATCAAAAGGGTATGCTTTGTTTGTGTACAAAACTGTGGAGGCGGCGAAGAAATGTCTGGAAAAACCCTCTAAGATTTTTGAGGGGAGGCAATTGCATTGCAAGAAGGCGGCGGAGGGCAAAATTGGTGGTGGAGCGGCTAGTATCACTACGGAGGTTGTACAGCAGCCGCTGCTGGCAATGCCACCAGGGCAAGGTGTGTATGCTCCAGTTGCTGCTGGTCACAGTATGGGGATGTTGGGTCAGAACGTGGATGTGCCGATGATGAATCCGTTTTATGGTGGAGTACTTGCTAATCCGTATGGAGCGTATGGGAATCCATTCGTAGGAGTTGGTGGTTTCGGGCAGCAAATGGGTGGTGGAATGGGGATTGCAGCAGGATATGGTGGGAGGTTAGATGGTTTAGGTGGGGGTGTTTCAGGTTTAGGGGCATATGGTGGTGCTGGTAGCAGCACAGGTGGTTCTACTGGGGGTTTAGGGGCATATGGTGGTGTTGGTAGCAGCACAGGTGGTTCTACTGGGGGTTTAGGGGCATATGGTGGTGTTGGTAGCCGCACAGGTGGTTCTACTGGGGGTTTAGGGGCATATGGTGGTGTTGGTGGCAGCACAGGTGGTTCTACTGGGGGAGTGGTGCCCGGCTTATTGCAGCTCTACAAGCAGGTTGGCCAACCTTCATCTGCAAAGCATCCAGGAAGCAGTGGCTACCCGTCGCATTTCAGGTACTTGGTCTTCTATTTGATACTCTTATGACTATGTTTTGTGTAAAGTTGTACTCCATTTGTTCATTTTTTACTTGTCCACGATAGACTTTGCACTCCCCTTAATAAGTAGAGATAGTAATAAATGATGTGCATATTTTGTTATAATATCCATGACTAATAACATTTCAAAAAGTTCTCGGGAAATAAGTGATTAATGTTAAGGGTAAGACATGAAAGAAAGATTGTTTTCTGTTGATATGGTCGAGTAGACAAGTAAAATTGAACAGAAAGAGTATTTTTGTTAATTCAATTCTTACTTTGGAGATATTTGCATATAGTGTCTCACTATTTGAACTTCTATCATCATTTCTGCTAACTATTAAGATTATTCTTTCCATAAACTGCATTTTCTTGATTTGTTCCTTCTACTTACATGTTATTATTACTATTTTCTAAACTTGCTTATTTGGTATGCTAGAACATCTGTACAGGCAATCTGACTAGGTTACCAGTGTTATTTTTGTTCTTATTTCCATGTTTTGCTTTCAGTAGAAGTAAAGTTCTTCACTTTTTCCTAAATTTTCTCGTCTCTGAGTGCCCTACTTTGTTGCTAAAAGTATTCAACTATAATTGGTATATCTTACTAATTAGTAGAGGCGGACCAACATTTGAGGGTGCATGTGTTAACTTTGGAAAAAAATTATACATGTATATTCCTAAATAAGGATAATATATTTAATTGTGCACCATTAAACGCAAAGGCTGATTTGGTGCACTGGTCCAATGTGCTTATCTTTCTGCTTCTTCGCAAGCAAGGTGTCCTGTGTTCAATTCTTGGTCACTACATTTTTTGTTGTCATTTTTTCAAAAAAGAAAAAATCCATATAAATAAAAACTCAAGCCAAATTCGAACTAGCAACCTCAAAGTATACAGGGTCAAAACCATCAAACCAAACATTGAACCATGTTACACTCTCGTTTACTTTATATTTATGATACCTTCCATTTTATACTTCTTTGACAATATTTTCCGATTAAGTGTCAGTACTCTGCGTCTAGTAGTGCCTTTGTCTTCCTCAAATCCTAGGGTCGCCTTTGCTAACTAGCGCCTAGAATTTGTTTTAGATTAGTTATAGGTGATGTAAAATGGTCATAAATTGATTGAATGGGTATAGAGGACTCATATAGCCGACCGAACTAGTTTGGATTGAGGCTTAGTTGATTGATCTATCTCAAAAACCAATGAATTGTCTTAGAACCTATGGTTCAGTTGTTGTGAGCTAAAGTCGATAAGTAGTTAGTGTGTGTATATGACATGTAGATTCGATAGCTATGGTCATTCATCATAAAGAATCTCAAGTTCACTAAGCAAACTACAACCAGAAGCTATCTGAGTAACATCTCAGCTGAAAAGAGGGGTGAAAGTAGTCATTTGGAGTAAAGGAAAGAAGAAATGTGAACGAGTTAAAAGATAAAAGAAAATTCCAACCATTCAACAAGTAAAGAGTCATTACGAGTAAAGCGTTGTAGTGAAAATGGAAAATAGTCAACCTTTATCCTGCTACCTTTGCGACCGCCAGCTAATCAGATACCCGCTGTGCTCCTCCCCTTTCCCTTGTGCTATGAATATGTGACATATATATGTGAAGAAAAAATTCAGACTAAGGTATGTTTAACAAATCTAACGACAACATTTGTTGTCCGTGATGTTGATTCTTTGTTATCATATTACATATTAAATACTATCTGTTCCCCCAAAATAAAAAAAATTCAATCTGCCTCCTACGGATGGGAAAAACTAGCATGTTCCAGAAACATAGGTCTCTTATGATACTTTACACCTTTCTTTGTGAAATTAGGAATCCCAGGTAAAGCAAGGACGCGAGCACGAGTTAATTAATTGATAAATTGTTTTTTTTAAAAAGTTATATCCCTCTTGATTATACTTGTATTAGCTTGAACCTACTACCAAGCATTGAATATGCAAAGATGTGTTCTTAATTTGAGTGTCCAATAGTCTGTGCTTCCCGTTCTTCCTTCTCTTTTTATATCAGTTAAATGACCTTTTGATTTCGCTTCGCCTTATACGTAGCCCCAGCCCCTTCTCCCGTGTTAAATCTATTATCTGGTGCTTACTTGTGTATGATTTTGCAGATGAACAACACCTGACCATGATGAAACGAAGTCATTGAAGCATCTGATGAGTGTCTAAGGGTCAGTCTTTGTCAGTGACTTGGGGTTTATCGGATTTGTAGCGATATGTTTCTTATATCTTTACTTTCATACAATCCATACTTCTTACTGATAAGCCAAGTTCCTATAGAACTTGCTAAGATAATGCCGTATGCATTACCCTTCTCTTTGGTGGATCTATTCCTTCTAGACTTGTTTTGAAGTGGATTTGTCAAAAAAAAAAAAAAAATCTTGCTCTTATATTTGCTCCAATATTCTGATTTGGCCAAGTATTTTCTTGATATTGTTATTAGGCCTTATCGTATGCCATATCCTCTTTCCCCTCTTTGTGAAAATATGCTTTTTAAGTATGAAAAATTTATCACCTTGAAATTTCTGTGTGTGTGTGTGTATATATAGTCCTTTGCTTAGTTTTAAAACATCATTTTAACTATTAACAAGGATGACTAGGGGTTCTTCTATGTTTATTGCTAACTACTAATAGAAATTTTTTATATTTTTTCTCAAAAATTTACCTATTCATATCTTTATTCTGTTAAAAAAAACTACTAACGTTATTCGACTTTTTACGAGGATGACTTGGGGTTTGTGAAGTTTTGTTGTTAACTAATAGACAATTATGATTTTTTTCTCCATTTTAGCCAGTCGCATCTTTTTCTTTTAAAAACACAGCTCTTATTTTTTCTGTTGTTTTAATTTGTTCAAGCTAATTCTTTGTTACTCGGACTCTTCAGAAATGTCAATGAGTACGTGTTGGATTTGCCAAAAGTAAGTGTATTTTTGGATAATCCGACACGGTTGTGACATCAAAAGTGAAGAGTCGCGCAACTAAGAGCTAATTAGGCTTTTTTTTTTTCTTTTAGAATAAATATTGATTCATTTTATTCTTTTTTTCCCTTCATTTTTTATTTTTTGAGAAATGACTTTCAAACGTGAATGAAAGTCATTTCGTCACTTCCTTTTGCATGAAAATTCACGCTTCTCACTTTATTAGGCTCGTATTTAGAAGTTTTGAGGTGGATGTTATCTTTGTTCTTATTCACTTTCAAGTGAATTTTTGTCATTGGGAGTATGTTTTTCATTGTTTAGCTTGTACCTTTAACTTTCTGGTTTCTCTTTGTATATTATATTCACCTGTAAAAAGCTTATTAAATTTGAAGAAAGGAAGTGTTAAAACTATCTTGCATTAGTTCTCTTCCTTTTCCTCCTTTATCCCGTTTCGATCGCCCAACACTCTCCTAGGTATGATCACAAGTTTAATTTCTGTTGGTAGCGCTTCATGCTACAGATGTTGACAAGGTTACATATTGATGATATATTATGTTGCTCAGGTCCTCCAAAAATGCATTGGTTTCAGAGGATTTGACACACATCTGTGTCTGATATTGTTTTTTGAAGAGTGGTAGCAACATACTCTTAAGATTTACTTGTTCTTATTCTTGAACCCTAAGTCTTGGGGCATCATCCCTCTGTGAGTTGGTCTTCACTTGTCATTAGACTAGGTTGGTTGTAGTTCTGTAGAATTTACTACATATATTTTGAGCATTTTCATATCAGAAGCAAGACTGTTTTCCCTGATGTATTGTACTTTTTGCCTAATTAATCGAGTTGAATACGTTTGTTGTTGTATTAACTTTAAAATTGTCTTATCAAAGTCTTGATCTATTCTCATTCAGCAGCAAAGCATAGTGATTTTTATGAATAGAAAAAGCATCCTCTAAACATTGCCACAGTTAGGAGTTTTTTTAAGTAGTACTCTAGTTGTGCATTAAGACACAGTTACAGCAAGTGTCAACATAACAGACCTCGATAGTGATAGAAGAGGAGATGAGCCTGTTATTGATAATTTACTTCTTCCTCTTTTTTGGTGGCTGAATTTCTTCTTCTTCCTCATCTTCCTCTTCCTCTTCCTCTTCCTCTTCTTCATCTTCATCTTCATCTTCATCGTCCTCTTCTTCCACAGTATCTTCCTCGCCTTCATCAGGCCCATCTTCGTCGTCATCTTCTTCATCAGGTTTATCATTATCTTCATCATCTGGACTGTCTTCACCACCACCCTCATCATCATCACCATTCTCTTCAGCACCGGCTTCCTCTTCTCTAGGATGTTTCTTGGAGTTGCTATCATTGGTGTTTGGGTTATTGTTCACATTTCCTCCATCTTCGGATGACAAGTCATCATCATCATCCCCCGTCTCATTGCCGTCTTCCTCGGCATCAAGAGGTTTGCTTGGGGAAGATATATGATGTTCTTCTCCCTTTTTACCCTTTTGTTCGACAAGCTTCAAGTACCCCTAAATATAAAAACAACATTAAAATTATAATCCGAATAAAAGTGGCCCTTAATTATTTTCTAGCTTAGTGTAAGTAAAACTTACTGGGTCAGCATTTTTGCTCCGCATAAATAAATGAGTTGCTACATTGAAGAGGAAATGATTATAAAATATTTTCTGTTTCAGGGATAGGTTCAAAATAATTTCGGTTTGGATTTTGACTTAAAATTTGATCAAATTTACTTTTTTTAGTCAGTTTTAGCTTTTGAAAAAGTTAAAAATCACTTAAAAAAAAGTTCAAAGTTAAAAGTAAGTACTCCAAACTATTTTTTTAAGTTAAGCTAAACAACCTCTTAATATACTCTCCTAAGCAGTTTTGGTCCCATAGGTTGGATCTTGAACCTTGTATTACATGAAAATTTGGTTTAATAGTTCATAATATATTAAGACGACAGATTAAATACTTGAGTGAAATCTTACAGGGTAAAGTATACATAACCTTACCTCTACTGTACAAGGATAGAGAAATTATTTTTGATAAATCTTCGATTCAAGTAAAATATATAAAACAAGTTCTTAAAAAAAAGAAGAAGATATAATAAAGAATACCAATAACAACTACAATCAATATGAAAACCGAAGGAAAGGAAATAAAATAGAGAAACCATGCAGTGCTCCCCTACTTATTAACTTTCTATGATATATTCTTCTATGTAGGATCATGTTCTTAATAAATTACAGATGTACTATAAATCTTATCTAAACAATTTTTTCTAAAACTTTTTCGATCTATCTATGCCCCTCATCATGCTCTCAATATTGTTTTTTTTTTTTTTGAAGTTATAAGCAAAGCATATCTTTAGATGGATATTTTAATTGGGCTTATCTTTTGAACCAATACGTAAAGAAACCATATAACTGACGTGTCAATCTATTGGTTGTTCAAGTTAGCAAAGAGCATAAAAGACGGAATATTCCTTGGACATGATTATATTCCCACATTATTATCTTTTTCACAAAATTATAGATATTTCACATTCAAGTGGACCTAAATAATGTTGTCGAATTTATGCAACCGCACTCCCTATTGGAAAATACAACACATAAAATATGTTCTAGTCTTTGTGTTTTTTTTTTAATCGAAGGAAATCCATTATTGCTATTTTTGGGTGTGTTTACGTGCAATAGTTTGTAAATTATATAAAAAATTGTAAATTATGCTAGACAAATTCAACGTAACGAACTCCACTGAAAAAGAAATCAATTTTTTGATCTTCCATATAAGCAGTAGAAAAATGAACAGATCAAGAAAAAGGATCTTAGTTATTTTCTTCTCATGGATATAATTCGTCTCCGTAAATTTTTTTCTAAAGAAAATGAGATAAAGAGGATAAGATAGAAACTAAAAAAAATATGACACGTACAGAGTCACTAAAAACCAGGAAAATATCCAGGCACCGGCGCATGTTAAGAAAAACAAAATAGCTTCTGACAGACATAAGACTTTTTCCAAATTTACATTTAGCCTAAAATAATCATAACAAGCTCTATTAATAAATTTGAAAAGCAAGTGACTATATAATATTAAATATGCTGAACGCAATGATGAACATGTGTATTTGTTTTAATATATATGTGATTTGGGTAAGATTTCAAGATTCAGAATTTTAAACTTTAGTCATAATTTCAAATAAATTTAACTATATCGTATAAATTGAGACGGAAAATATAAAAATCGATCAAAGTTATTTTCAAGTACCTGGGTGAGAGTGAGGATCTGAGTTTTAACCAGCGAAGAAATAAATAAAGCTACCAGTGATTGACAGGCGCAAGTTAGCATACTCTGTCTAATCATGGCAACACTGATTGAGCCTTTGCTCGTCTCCATCAGTACGGTACGGTACAATTACACAGACTAGCGCAGATCCCTGCATCCATCAATTCTCAGCCGTTAGATTATGACCAAACACAAAATTTCAGAAAACGATAAGACTATTCTAAGCTGCTAGTGAAGAAGACGACTACTTTTGTGCCGGAAAAATGTCATCCGTTCATCGGAGAACTTATTTTTGCCGGAAAACAGAAAAAAATGAGAAGAATTCATCACTTAACGAAGTAAACTAGAGAATTTGGCGAAATAAACTGAGCCTCAGAAGGTTTTAGAAAGAAAAATAAACTAAAGTAGAGTAAATTCAGCTAATCGGAACCGGAAAACAGAAAACAACGAGAAGAATTTATCTCGTTACGGAGTAAAAAAGAAATTTCGTGAAATCGTGATAGGAGAACTCAACAAACTTCATCAATTGTCAAATAAACTGAACCGCACAAAATTCTACAAGGAAAAAAACAAACTGAAGTTGGAACAAATTCAGCTAATCGGAGCCGGAAAACAGAAAACAACGAGAAGAACCACCAATTTTTCTAAAGGAAAAAATTGAAGTAGATAAAATTGAGCTAATCGAAGCCGGAAAACAGAAAACAAGGAGAAGAACTCTTTCTTACAAAAATATAAACTGAACATCGAATTTCCTAGAAGAAAAACCAGAAGTAGCTAAAATTCAGCGAATCGGAGCCGGTAAACTCACCGGAAATACAGATCGGCGTTCCGATGAAGCAGATCGGAGAGTTTTCAGAGCTATATCGTAGAGAAACTAAGATCAAAAGCAGGGTTCATTCTGGACCGTCGGATCAACATAGACCAAGCGATGGGGGTAAATATAATCAGCTTGAAGAAGGAACTCTTCGTTAGTGGTTGCTGAGAGAGAGCTGCCCGTAATCTCTCTCTACAGCCGTTACGGGCAGTCCGGGCAGCGTTTTCTTCTCTAAAAATATCAGCTGCTTGATCCTGCCCGAACATTAGTACTGACAAGTGTGTGTAACTTTAGTTTACGTGTTTGATTAATTATGATGCAATAATTAGTGACTAGTGAATAATTATTTTATAATCACACAAACATATATAACTTACTTTAGAATATTAATTTTAAAAGTCTTTTTTCTTTCTTAAACTCTATACCAAATCAAACTAAATCATATAAAATGAAACATACAGAATACTAACTATAGTTAAGAGAGAAGATGAAATTTTATGGGCTTCAAATAGATTAGGTTGGGTTTATAGTTAAAAGGCCACAGATGCACAGCCCAACTGGGCATGGTCACTTTTCTATTGTTGATTTGTACTTAGGTCACCGTTTCAAGTAGGGTCATTCATAAATATTTCCAGGGAAAATTACGCTAATTAATAATTTATGGGTATTGGCGATGACTAGTATTGCCACCAAAATATATTATTATTGGCGATTATTATAGGTATTCGCGGCGACTAGTGTTGCCACTATAACGTACTATTAGTGGCGACTATTATAGGTATAGCAGCGATAAGTGTTGCCACTAAAAGATACTATTAGTGGCGACTATTATAGGTATTAGCAGCAACAAGTTTTGCCACTAAAAGATATTAATAGTGGTGACTCTTATGGGTATTCGCGGCGACTAGATTTGCCACTAAACATATTACTAGTGGCGACTATTATAGGTATTCGCAGCGACTAGTATTGCCACTAAAACTTACTATTAGTGGCGGCTATTATAGGTATTGGCGGCAACTAGTGTTGCCACTAAAACATACTATTAGTGGCAACTATTATTGGTATTAGCAGCGACAAGTGTTGCAACTAAAAACAAACTATTAGTGGCGACTATTATAGATATTAGCAGCGACTTGTCTGACCACTAAAACATTCTATTAGTGGTTTTATAAGTATNATACTCCCTCCGTCCCTATTTACTTGTCCATATTTCCTCTTTTAAATGTCCCTATTTACTTGTCCATTTTGACAAATCAAGAAAGGACAAACAAAAATTTCCTATTATACCCTCATTTAAACTTCTTGAAAATTTAAACTTCCCCCAACATTGATTAGTTATCTTGAATAAATTTATTTTGGAATCATAATTAATAAGGGCAAAATTGTAACTTCACTATGCTAATCATTGTTGCCTTAATATGTGTGTCATTTCTAAAGTGGACAACTAAATAGGGACGGAGGGAGTACTATTAGTGGCGGCTATTATAGGAATTGGCGGCAACTAGTGTTGCCACTAAAACATACTATTAGTGGCAACTATTATTGGTATTAGCAGCGACAAGTGTTGCAACTAAAAACAAACTATTAGTGGCGACTATTATAGATATTAGCAGCGACTTGTCTGACCACTAAAACATTCTATTAGTGGTTTTATAAGTATTAGCAGCGACTGAGGTTGCCACTAAAATGGAAGGACATACTTACCTCATTCCATTTCAACTCAACTCAACTTAATAACACTCAACTCAATTCAATTTTAAAGCAACAATAAAAATACAGTATAAAGAAAGCTTTTAAAACAATAGATAATAACTCAAAGTGTATAAAAATACAATAATAAACTCTTTACTATTATTGAGAGATTCTCTAATCGATAACCATCACTATGAGCTACGTGATGATACAATCTTGCCACATTGCCAGATTTGTCCTATACCTTACCGGAGTAAAGGACATTCTCAATTAAATGGATCCACTAAGCTATGCTTAAAAACAATAAGGAATTATCTAAAAAGTCTAATTTTTTACCCATGTTGGCATACTACTCCCAATAATATATAACTCATGCTCATATGTTTAAAAACATTCATGAGGATTTGAGATTATTTCTCAAAAGATTCTTCTAAAAGAGATAATGCTCAAAAACTTCTCATGAACTCATTTGAAAATCAACGTTTCCTCTCATTTTAAATTTAATCTGTTTGACCAATTTTTTAAAATTAGCTTATTTAAAAAAATATTTTTATGTAAAAGTTTTTTTTGAACAAGCACTTTCAGTGAGTAGCTATTTGTTTTGGCCAATTAATATTTTTGAGCAACAATATTGGATGTTTCATCAAATTTCTAAAAGGTGTTTTTGGATATATTTTCTCAAAAAGTATTTCTCATACACTTTATTTTGGTAAATAAATTATTTTATTTATCAGAGCTAATGATATCTCATATTTCTATTTTGCGGAGATAATTAATTTTTATTTTTAAAAAAAATTCACAAGGCATAAGTTAGATATGCCAAAAGAAATTAAGTCAAGACATATGCCTCAAAACGTAAGTGCAGTGGTACAAGTTATGCCTAAAGATTTATTCAAAACATAAGTTTAGTGATCCAAGTTATAATCTGAGATATTTATGTTCGGTGGCACAAATTTTGCCACAAAAAAAGCATAAGTTTGATGAAAAAAGTTGTGTCCAAGACATAAGTTTAGTGAAACAAGTTATACCACAGAGCATAGGTTCAGTGACAAAAAATATACTCAAGATAAAAGTTTTCTTAAATTGATTGTGCCCAATGAATTTAGGTTATAGTAAAGGGTATTTTAGCCCACATAAATAAGTAGTAAAGATAAAAATTAAAGGACAAGATTTAAAACCACCAAAAACAAAGTTAGAACAAAAATTTGTTTTTAAGTTAGGAATATTTGTATTTCTTTTTCTAAATGAAGTTTTCCCAAACTAATAGTGACATGGTCTAATATATATATATATATATATATATATATATATGAAACCACATAATATATATAATACTATATTCTTTTGAGAAAATCACACCGAATAAATTCCTTTTTTTTAATCTTTTCTTAACATTTTTGGATTTTTTTAATTCATTCTTCACTCAGTTCTTAGTAGTCTTGCCAATGTCAATTATCTCTATCCATATTTTGAACTTAATGGTTAATCCATATGTCTGAAATTATATAAAATTAATTCTCAAACATGTACAACCTTTTAATTACTTGAGTTTTTGTTATGATAATTGACAAAAATAAAGATTATATTTATCATTGTTGTTTTATTGAATACTATAGGGTTTAGTATGATGGAGTTAAGCAAGTTAAAAGTAAGCTAAATATTACAAGAAAGGGAAAGAGCTATATTTAGACTATATTCCAGAATTCTTGTTTGGTCATGACATAATTTGAAGTTGTATTTGAAATTTCGAAAAACACGAGATGTTTTCTCGTTTTACTATTTTTTTTATTTCCAAATATTACTCCAATTTTTTTATTTTTTACAAAAACCATCCCATTCAATGGCCAAATACAATTGTGCCCCGCCTTCAATTTAAAATTCCTAATAAAGTGAAACACAATGATTATGTGAGTTCAATTAACAAAAAAAGAAATATTTTTCTACAAACTGAAATTCCATTTTGGGCTACGACAATAAAAGAATTTAAGTAGCATGTTTGTTTGGTTCTTTTTGGTAGGTGCATTAAGTACCTAGTGGTTGCAACATATATATCGATCATTAAAGTTAAAGTTAGATCTTGCTCAAGTAGTCGGGCAAAAGCTTATTGACTTGGAGCCATTTGAGAGAAGCTATGGATACTAGGGGAGTGAAGAAGTTCCCCAAGCCGAGTTTAGTAAAACATATTTTGAATCATATCAAATCTATATGATGCTAGATTTGGTTTTATTCCAAATGAAGCTAGATATTATAAGGTATGTTCAGTATCAAGGAGTATATATATATTTATTGAAAAATGAGTATTGCATGGGAGTACGTAGCATGCAAATAGTAGAACATAAATGAAAAGACTCATTATATAATTGTGAAGTTGTAAACTACTAAATCAACCTTATCTCCATATTTCTTGAACTCGCCATGTAATGTCACTATACGTTCATAGTGAAACCCAGCCTTCTCCAAAACCCTATGAGAAGCCTTGTTCTTCGAAATAGCACATGCGATAATCTTTACTATTTGAGGGAAGTCATTGAATATTCGAGGGATTGCCATTTTGAGTGCCTTTGTAGCAATTCCTTGCCCCCAATACTCAACTGCAATCGCATAACCTATCTCTACAGCTTCAATATCATCCGACATGGCCGGATGAATTACCCATAGGAACCCAATGGATCGATCATCGATGCATATTGATACATGCCAAGGTTGAGGTATACACACATCCTTGATGAAACTCAAGACTTCTTCTTTTGTGGTCAAAGTATCCCATCGGATGGTACTAGTAACACGTTTATCACCTGCCCATAACAATATATCATCAACGTCTGTTAATCTAAATGGACGCAAACTAATTCTTGACGACTCCATTGTAATTGAGATCACAAAAGTATTTGAAGCAAAAGGGCTATTTGAAGTGGAATTAATAATTAAAGAAAGGATGTGTTGTTTTGGGCTACTAATTGAGGTTTGTAATAATTTATTTATAGATGAAATATAGGCAAAATAAACGTGGAAGAAAGAGAGAGGAGAAATTTTACATAGTAAAGTTGCCAAATTTGTCCAATTTCAATAGTTCATCCCCATGTGCCAAGATGAAATTCTGCCAATTTCAAGTGGATGTTAATTGGACGCCTCATTTTTATCATTTTATGTGATATTTCTTTATGGATTATATTTGAGTAAGTATCTTAAAATCGCTAGTAAAGTCATTTAACTTTATTTTATATTAATAAGATTATTCAATTTAAAAGTTTTCTTTGACAAAATCATTCAATCAAATTTATAATTAGAAAAAAGCTCTCTTTACCTCTTTTACATTTTGAATTTGAACAATAAATATTATGATACCTCATAACTAAGCAAGTTAGCAAAAATCTACCAAATTGCTGAGGACTAAAGATCAAAAGTATCATGATGAAGTGGAATAATTAGACATTGACACATTTCTTTTGATGAATAAATGGAAATTTGACCTTATCAATTTAACTTTTAGCAATGTTCTTTCTTTTTAAATCGTGCTTTCACACACAAAAAAAATCCATTTAAATCAATTATTCAATCATTTCCATGACTTTATGAACTATCTTAATTTTAGGCAAACGACTAAATTATTTAATGATACGTAGTCAAATATAGGAAAAAAATATTTTTAATCAATGATGAAGTTAAAAGTGGAAATGAAAATTTCCAAGTTAAAATAATTTCTAAATAAAAAAAGATAGACATTCTTTTTTACAAACGGAAAAATGTAACAAACCAAGGTTTATATTGATCATAAAATAACTTGCAAGCTGATCAAAGAACAAAAGGAAAATTCCAGACTGCTATTACAAAATAGCTGATTAAAAGAAAATAACATAACTCATAGCATAGCCCTAATAAGGTAATTCTCCACTATATATAGAAGTCTTTAGTGCACATGTTCATTCCTTTAACTAGAGCCCCAATTATAATTTGATAATATATCAATTGAGTCTTCTATCATGGCTAGATTCGTAACAAAAAGATAGACATTCTTTTTACAAACTGAAAAGAAAAATGTCCACTCAATCAAGAGAAGAAGCTAAGAAACTAAGAGTGCTCAAAGCAAATTAATTGCATTTATACTTGCTCTTATATATATTTCTTTAACTTAGCTTCAACTGGTATTTATGCCCTCTAACTTTGAGCGTGTATAAATAAACACTTAAATTTATATAAAATTGAACAAATAGTCACATTCGTCTTATGTGGCATCATACATCACAATTTTGTGTCCTATGTAGCGTCTTACATGTATTATGTCATGTAGGACATATGTGTCTACTTGTTTAGTTTTATACAAGTTTAAAGGCTCTTTTGGCTTAGCTTAAAAAATAACTTTTAAAAAAGTCAAACTTCATTAACTTCTAAATTTAAAAAAAAGGCGTCCTACATGTATTATGACACGCAAGACATGTGTGTCTACTTGTTTAGTTTTACAAGTTTAAAGGCTCGTTTGGCTTAACTTAAAAAGTAACTTTCAAAAAGTAGTTTTAAAAAGTCAAACTTGATTAACTTTTAAGTTAAAAAATGAAAAGTAGGGGTCCCTTTTTTAAAGTCGTTTTTAAGTTAAAGACTTCATTAACCTTTAACTTTTTAAAGTCGTTTCTAATATCCAAACACTCATGAGAGCTGAAAACAATTTAAAATTCAGTCTAAGTTAAACTAAACACCCTTTAAATGTCTACTTGTGCACATCCAAAGTTGGAGGGTGTAGATATTAGCTAGAACTAAGTTGAAAGACATATTACGTATTATGCTCCTGTTGATAATTGGGCTTTTCAATCTTTACAATTTATTAATGGGTAAATTTTAGGAATCACATAGTTTTAATATGAAATTACAATCTATCCCTCTTTAGTTTGTAATTACATTAATCCCTTAAAAAGTAACACAAACCGGATACATAATATGTATAATATGTAGCTCGAATACATTAAAAATTAGCTAGGATACATCATAAACTTAACCAGATACATAATATGTAGCTCGGATACATTAATATGTAGCTCGGATACATTAAATATTGGCTTGGATACATTAATATGCAACTCGGATACATTAAAGAAATAAGGCGANAGGAATAACATAGTTTTAATATGAAATTACAATCTATCCCTCTTTAGTTTGTAATTACATTAATCCCTTAAAAAGTAACACAAACCGGATACATAATATGTAGCTCGGATACATTAAAGAGTATCTCGGATACATTATAACATAAACCGGATACATAATATGTAGCCCAGATACATTAAAAACTAGCTCGGATACATAATATGTAGCTCGAATACATTAAAAACTAGCTCGGATACATCATAAAATAAACCGGATACATAATATGTAGCTCGGATACATTAAATATTGGCTCGGATACATTAATATGTAGATCGAATACATTAAAGAAATAAGGAATTTTAGAGATTTTTAGAAATAAAAGGAGATATTGGAAATAAAGGAAACATAAGACGTGTATCTCAACAATTTTTCCATTTTTATTTCGTTGGAGCAAGTCAGGAAATTTGAGAAATGATCAATACATTATTTCTAGATAAACATAAAATGATTTTTAAATAAATCGCCAACACGTAGAACTTAACTTCTTTTCATAATCATTATATAGTTTTATTTCTAACACATATGGTTCATTCTGATCATCTTTTTCTTGAAAACCATTCAAAATATTTGAACTTAGGAATATGTAAATTTTTGTGGGCTGAAATAATAAAAATAGTTATGCAAGTCGGGTTGAAATTTGGGCAAATTACAGAAATCACATACTTTTAAGGTAAAATTACAATTTATCCCTTAAATGTTTATAATTACAGAAATCCCTCAAACGGATACAATAATATAAGCGCTGATACATTAATCTGATGCGCGAGATACATTAATCGTTAAGTAAGATACATTACATTTTATACATGATACACTAATCTGATGCACGGGATACACTAATCTGGTGCGCGAGATACATTAATCTGATACGCGAGATACTAATCTGATGCGCAAAAATGAGGAATTTTAGAAATTTGTAAAATTTATAGGAGATAATGGTAATAAGTAAACTAAAAGGTGGAATTTCTGTAATTTTTCCTTGAAATTTTTGTGGATATATATAGTAAACGAAGTGTGGGAGTTAAATAGAATATTTTTTCTTCATTTTAATAATTAAAAAAAGTGCAAAATTCTGATTAAAAAGATAAATGCAATCTCTTTTGGGATCGTGCCACATCACCAAATTTAGGATTATATATTGAGTTCTTGTGTGTATTCTGTCATACCCTTTTTTTTTTACCATGACTAAGGTTTTTTCAATTTAAGTGACGGTATTAATTAGGGATTATTTTATTTTTTAGAGTCGTCACTTGAAATTGAAGGAATATATTAGGCATCTCTCGAGTCTCGTGGTTTTAGCACAATTACTTTTATTAACTTATACTTGACTTAAATTATTATTATTGTTTGGATAAATTGTGTTGTAGGCCATAGTTTGCTCATATTTTTTATTGTTGAATTTTACTAGTCTTAAACTGCATAACTGCATTCTCGATTTTGACATACAATAGCTTAGAAGCATAACTGATTTCTTCTCTCGAGTGCATCACCTAATATTTTTTCTGTCTATGTATACATTTAATTAAAGCTAACTATTAAAAATAATTTGACCAAGGTGTCACCACATCCTTGAATTTCTGTTAGTGTCTCAAAAAAAAGATGTGTAACCACATTCTTAATTGAAATAATTTTTTTAAACATGTCAATAATTATTTGCCTATTAAAATTCGTTTGTCAATTTTTAAGTGTGAATCAAGTGGTGTTGAACTAAAATCGTTCAATCAAAATTTATCGATCTTTTGTTATTTCAAAATAATATTATCAATATCTCATTATTTAAAATAATAATGATAATAATATTTCATTATAAACATGTATACGGTAGTTAGTAAATCGATTAAAATTGTCTTATTATTATTATTATTTTTGTTAGCCCCCAAAAAATCAAGACAACATACATATTATAGCATAAAAATAACTTAACATTTTTCTAAACACAATTAAACAAAGAATTTATTCAAGTTAGTAAGACACAAACATAAAAATGAGTGAGTCTCTACGTGAATTTGTCCTCTTGCTCTATAATTCTATATGAGTTGTGTTGCAGGTATGTGTTTGTGTGGTGGATATAGGGGTGGGGTAGTGGGTTGTGAGAGGTGTCGTGTGAGGTGTGGGTGTGTGATGAGGACGTGAGGGAGTGGGAGTGTGGGGGTAGGTTAGTGGATTTGTTTATTATTATTTTTTAATAATTAATACATACCATATAGTATAATATAATAATAGAATATTATTTAATTATTTTTTAAACTAACAAAATTAAATAGCTAATAATAAATTATAATTAAGAAATATTAAAATAAAACATATCTTTTTTTTGTTATTTTAAAATAAACTTACTAAAATAAGACAAAATCAAAATATTTAACTTAAACATAAAAGAACTATTTAAGGAATAAAAAATAGTGTAAAACCTTATGTTTAGTCAAAAATTACGTGTCTACATATTCATCAATTGAAAATGGCATGAAAAGAGCTAATTACAAATGATACAGTAATCTTTCATTTTAATTTGTTTGTCATATTTAAACTTGACGCATATTTTAATAAAGTTAAAAAAAATGAATCACGTGACCTTAAATTAAAGACATAATACATAAATGTACCCTTTAATTTTGGCATCAACTAACAACTATGCCCTTTAACTTTGGGTGTGCACAAGTAGACACTTGAACTTGTATAAAATTGCACAAAAGACACATTCGTCCTACATGCATTCTACATGACAATTTTGTGTCCTATGTGACGTCCTAATACGTGTATTATGTCACGTATACGTGTGTGTCTACTTGTTCAATTTTATACATAGTTAATTATCTACTTGTGCATATCCAAAGTTGGAGGGCATAAACGATGTCAGCTAAAGCCAAGTTAAATGACATAATTATGTATTACGCCTAAATTAAAAGTGTGTAGAATATATCAAAAGTCATAATACATAAATGTGCCCTTTCACTCGGCCGTACACAAGTAGACAACTTAACTTGTATAAAGTTTAACAAGTAGACACATGAGTCCTACGTGGCATAATACACGTAGGACACCATGTAGGACAGAAATTTCCATATAAGATGCCATGTGGACATGTGTATTTATATATTCAATTTTATACAAATTTAAGTATCTACTCGTACAGATCCAAAATGAGCATTACATGGGAGTAGCATGCAAATAGTAGTACATAAATGAAAAGACTATATAATTGTGGATAGTAAGTTGTAAACTACTAAATCAATCTTATTTCCCTATTTCTTGAAGTTGCCGTGCAATATGATATGGCGATTTTTCAGTTATTCGTGTGTAATGTTTATAATTTTTCTTTGGTGATATGGCTTATGAGTATTTTTTTCGAATCTTTTATAGAATCATCCGTAAGGACTGAAGAACAATTCATATAGCACCACTATGATCCACATTATTTTTTAGCATTTAAGGACCATTCAATAGGAATTAAATAATTTTTACTATTTTTTACGTATTAAAGTCCATGAACTTCTTAGTGATATGACAAAAAAATATGAAAAAGAAAAATTTGCATAATAATTGTAAATTTCATTATATGTGCATGTGAATTTCATTGTTAAGAGCGAAAATATGAGCGAATTCTTCGTATGTATATCCTATTGAGATTAACTTCTCTTCATTTACGGTGGACAAAAAAAAATTATATCCTCAATTTATTTTTAAAAATACTTCTTTCTCTTAATATATTCACATATTATTACTATTTGAATAAAAATAATTAAAAAGGGATATTATATGGTAAGTTGAACTCTAAATTAATTATACGAGTTTGTTTAGGATTCTTATTTGATTGCCAAAAAAAGAAGAAGGATTCTTTCACCACTTTCTTGTCCTCATTATTCTCACCTCGTTCGTTCTCCATCAACACCATTAAAGCAATTTGAGACAATCATCAATGATGACTTTTTGCTCTTTTTTTTTTCTTTTTAAAATCTAGACTAATTAATCTCATAAAAAAATTATTCATAACTAATTAAGTCTTCTTCGCAACATGAAACTATTTTTGGATAAGTGCTTCTGTTACTTCATGCTGTATTTTCTTTTCTTAGTTCATTCAATCAATAATACAAAAATTAATAATAAATTTTGATCCATATATCATTATATGTACTTCAATTTATTTAAATAATACTCATAGTATCAAAATTATTTGAAAGTTATTTCAAAAAAATAAACCTTAGATACGTAGAATGTGTTTTGAAAAAAAAAAAAAATGCTAAAATAGGTGTTAACTCCTTTTTTCCTCCACAAAAGAAATATTTTTAATTTTAATTTTTTTTAAAGGGTTTATCAAGATCAAAAGTGACAAAAATATGTTTCTGAATTGGATTCTTCAGATCCAATTATTGAAATGCACTTTGGGCTACGTAGAACAGTAAAAAATAGTAATAATTAATGATAGACATTTTTGAAATTTTCAATATAGGCGGCTATGCTAATACTAGTATTTTTCTACAAACTAGAAATCCATCGATCTTTGTCTTATAAGGAAAAAATAATATTGTCTTTATTTGTTGAAATGTTGCATAATACATAAATATGATTTCTAACATAGCTCATAGAATATGTGTATTTACTTATATA
Source organism: Solanum stenotomum (assembly GCF_019186545.1). NCBI lineage: Eukaryota > Viridiplantae > Streptophyta > Magnoliopsida > Solanales > Solanaceae > Solanum > Solanum stenotomum. The sequence continues at coordinate 63,502,299 of NC_064283.1, forward strand.
TAGTCAAGTTGTAGGGTATAGTTGTCCGTTGAAGTTAAGGGTAATATTTATGTATTATGCCATTTATAAATGAAGCTAGATATGGGATGTGTTCGATATGAAGAAAAATGTTTTTTAAAAGATATCTTCTAAAGAAATTAATAAACAAGCGAGGTTTTGAGTATTACATGGAAGTAAAAAATAGTAGTACATATATAAATGATCTTTAACTTGGCGTTAGTTGACAACTATGACCTTTAATTTTGGATATATACAAGTAGACACTTAAACTTATATAAAATTGAACAAATAGACACACTCGTTCTACATGACACCCTACAAGGCAATTTCGTGTCCTACGTGCACTACACAAAAAATTATCTTTCGCGGCAATTAATTAATAACAATAACTCAATTGTCGCTAAATATGTATGTTTAGTGGCAATTAACACTCTTTGTATATGTCCCTAAAGCCTTTAGCGACATTGGATCTAATTACACTTAACTAATGAATCTAAATGACTTTTGCACTCTTTATTAATGTGTATTTATTACCGCTAAAAGTTATTTTCGTTGTAGGTGATGGAGTCCTACGTATATTATACCACATAGCTCAAAAACACGCGTGTCTACTTATTGATAGTCAAAGTTGGAGGGCATAGTTGTCCGTTGAAATTAAGTTAAGGGTCATGTTTATGTATTATGCCATTTATAAAGGGAAAAAGGACAAATATACCCCTGAACTATCGTAAATGGTATGTAGATACCCTCCGTCATACTTTTGGAACATTTGTGCCCTTGCCATCCAAAAACTAGAGCATATATGCCCTTCACTCTAACGGAAGACTAAATAGGGACACATGGCACAATCTTATCCGTCGATCCAATATTTAATAAATGTCGGTTGGTGGATAAGATTATGACACATGTATGTCTGTTAGTATAAATAGTATATATGCTTTAGATTTTGGATGGCAAGGGCACCAATGTCCCAAAAGTATGACAGATGATATATGCATAGCATTTACGTTAGTTAGGGGGTATATTTGTCCATTTTCCCATTTATAAATGAATCTAGATATGGGGTGTTTTCGATATGAAGAAAAATATTTTTGAAAAATATCTTGCAGGAAAATTAATAAACGAGCGAGGTTTTGAGTATTACATGGAAATAACAAATAGTAGTACATATATAAATGAAAAAAACTCGTTATATATTTGTGGATAGTAAGTTGTATACTACTAAAACAACCTTATTTCCATATTCCTTGAAGTCGCCATACAACGTTAGTGAACGTTCGTAGTGAAACCCAGCCTTCTCCAAAACCCTATGAGAAGCCTTATTCTCCAAAACAGCATACACTGTAATCTTTACTATTTGAGGGAAGTCATTAAACACTTGAGGGATTGCCATTTTGAGTGCCTTTGTAGCAATTCCTTGCCCCCAATACTCAACTGCAATCGCGTAACCTATATCTACAGCTTCATTTACCTTCTCATGAAGACCATCCGACATGGCCGGATGGATTACCCATAAGAATCCAATGGATCGATCGTCGATACATATTGATAAATACCAAGGTTGAGGTATACACACTTCCTTGATGAAACTCAAGGCTTCTTCTTTTGTGGTCAAAGTATCCCATCGGATGGTACGAGTTACGCGTTCATCGCCTGCCCATAACAATATATCATCAACGTCTGTTAATCGAAATGGACGCAAACTAATTCTTGATGACTCCATTGAGACAAAAGTATTTGAAGCAAAAGGGCTATTTGATGTGGAATTAAAGGAAGGATGTGTTGTTTTGGGCTATTGATTGAGTTGTGGAATTTATAGCCAGAATAAAAGAGTTGTGGAATTTATTGCCAGAATAATTGGACATTTCTATGATTACAACTCATTTCTTTCTTTTTATGAACAAATGGAAATTTGACCAAGTCATTTTTTGGCAATGTCCTTTTTTTCTATGCTTTCACACATGAAGGATCCATATAAATCAATTATTGTGTTCAATTTGTAACTTTAGACTACAAGAAAAAATCATTTCTAATAAATAGTGCAATTAAAAATGAAATATGAAAATTTCTAAGTTAAATTATTTCTAAATAAGAAAAGATAGACATTTTTCTCAATAAATTTAAAAAAGTTAAGAAACTACATAGTACTCAAAGCAAATTAATTACATTTATACTTGCTCCTATATTATTAAGTTTTTTTTTTTTTTTTTGGGTAATAACCTATAGCAGTGGTGGAGCCACCTTACAATTAGGGTTCATCTGAACCCCCTTCGGCGGAAAATTATATGATTTATATATGGTTAAAATAACTTTTTAGATATATATAGTAGATGTCGAACCCCCATCGGCTACTTCGTGTGTCTATTTTTTCATATTTTAAACCCCCTTATTGAAAATCCTGGCTCCGTCACTGACCTATAGTATGACAATACTAATGCAAAAAGAAAATCAATTCAACACTAAGAATGACAAATATTCAATAGTTGTTCTTTAGTTTTACATTGGTTTAGAGAATTAAAATACATAATTTAATTTTAATTTCCTTTCATATTTAGTCATGTAACTAATACTTATTGAACTTATTTTAGCATGATTTAGTACTTTTAAACTATGATCATTTTCATTATGACTTGTTAATTTGAAATATTCGTTTTACGCGATTTCATTATTATTATTTTTGTTGGATATTTTAGTGTCATTAATCATATCATATTTTGTGTTATTTTTTTAAGAAAATAGGTGTATTTTGGTAGGACTAAAGAAATATTTGAATTACAAGTAAATTATATGTTTGTATGAATACTTTACCGGAAAAACTCGAAACAACCCGAAAAATCGAAAAAATCCAAGGTTTTAAAACCCAAGTTTTATTGGTTTGATTTGGTTTATAAATTTAAAAATTTGACACAAATAGTTTGATTTGATATTTGAAAAACCCAAACCAATCAGGCCATGTACACCCCTACTTATATGTATATTTATTAAATCAAAATTTAACCTCTATATACAATATAATTTTTCAACGAAGGGGTGTCACTAAGTGTGGATCTGCCCCTACACCTACACAATATACAGCAACACCACATTAATAAAGAAAAAAACTAAATTATGTGCACATAAGTATAATGAAAGTAATTAAACAACAATGACAATAATTGGGCTTTTCAATCTGTACAATTTTTTGTTTCCTAGGAGCAAGTCAGAAAATTTGAGAAATGATCAAAACATTATTCTCAATAACCATAAAATGATTTTTTACTAGGAAATTTTTTTAGTGAAGGGAACAAAATGGCTCACACATTAACAACTGAAGATCCTAAAAGAGCCACATGACTCTCTAGGAGGATATATAACTAGGAAAATTTGTTTATTAACTTGTACTAATCTAGCAACTATGGCTAACCTAAGTATTTTGAATTCCAATATAATAACTAGTAGTATGGCCCTAGATGGAGAGGGACCGATTCCAAACAATCCTCTAGCTAGGGGTGTTAAATGGGCTGGTTGAGTTGAAATTACAGATACTAAAATGGGTTGATATAGAAATTGAGTTGGGTTCTGACCCGTCCAAGTTTACTTTGGGCTCAAATGAATTTAAAATTGGGTTGGGCTTGACCCGTCCAATTTGACCCGCTTAGTCTCAATAATTTTAATATATTGTTATTTAAGTTTATAACCACAATTTGAATTTCAACTCAAGAAAATTCTAAAAAAGAAGTTACAAATGGATAGTTAAATCTTAAAAGAAATAAAATAAGATAATAATTCATACATTCAATATAGAAACATACATTACACCAATGGAAATAAAGAGTTTTAAAACAGGTTGAAATTGGAGATTAAATTGGACTCAATTGAAAATTCTCTTAAAATGGGTTAAGGCTTGATTGGGTTGAGATTGAACTCAATTCAAATTATCTTGAGCCCAACCCTTAAAATTTTGGACGGATTACTTATCGTTGGGCTTATTTTTTAAACCTCTAACTCAGCCTCTAGCTAACCTAGATGCTACAATGTTTGATCACCAAATAACAACAGATAGTACAAACAATATCTATCTATTTACTACTTAGTTTGTTAAATAAATAATCATTTTCAACCAAAAAAAGAAAATCATCCAAAATATTTGAATTTACGAATATGTAATAACAAAGTTTTAAAAATAGAAAAAATATGATACAGGACAGGACAAGGTTGAACTCATAAAAAAAAAATGTTATGCAAGTCGGGCTGAGATTTTTGCGGATATATATCATAAACGAAGTGATGGAGTTAAATAGAACAATTTTTTCATCACTTTAATAATAAAAAAAAAGTGCAAAATTCTGATTAAAAGGGATAAAAGCAATATCCTTTGTAATTGTGCCACATCACCAAATTTAGGATATATATACAGGGACGGAGCTAGGTGTTGCTAAGGGTGGTCAGATGAATAATCTTCGTCGGAATTTTTTTACGAGTATATATGTTAAATATCGATAATTTTGGATATATATTAATTGTTGAACACCCTTGACATAGTAAAGAAAGATAGCCCAGTGGTTAAGGTTGTTCACATTTGCCTTGGAGGCATGGGTTTGAGCCTAGACCAAGGCATTTATTTAATTTTCTTAGTTCCGTTTTTTTCTTTTAAAAAAGAGAAAGCAAGGTCTAAAGTATGAACACTCTTAACGAAAATTTTGACGGACTGACTCCGTCACTATAAATATAGAGAGAGAGAGTAAGTACTTGTGTGTGTATTCATCAATTGAAAATGGGATGGGAAAACTTAGTTACAAAAGATATATTCTTTCATTTCAATTTGTTTGTCCTATTTAAATTTGACATAGATTTTAATAAAGTAAAAAAAAAACTTGTGATTTTAAATTAAAGGCATAGTACATAAATGTACCCTTTAACTTGACATCAACTGATAACTATTTTTGGTGTACACAAGTAGACGCTTGAACTTGTATAAACTTGCACAATAGACAGTACATTCGCCCTACATGCATCTTACATGACATTTTTGTGTCCTACATGGCGTCGTACATGTATTATGTCACGTATGATGTGTTTGTCTACTTGTTCAATTTTATAAGGTTTAGGGTTTGGGGTTTAGGGGATTTAGGGTTTAGGGTTTAAGAGTTTAGTATTGTGCACAAATAGTCAAACAAAGAACATTTTTAAATTTTTAAGAAAAGGGGACCTTAATTGAAACATTTGAATTGAATTACAAGTGATTAGAATTTTACAAAACTAGATAAATTAAAGTTTATTTGAATCATTTTAAAAATAATAATTTACACCAATTTAGTTGATAAACCAAGAATCATTTTAAACCAATTAAAGATAAGTGAAAGTTTTGACTAAAAACATTTGAATAAGTAAATAAAGGACACAAGAGTTGATAAAGTGAAATTTGTTGAAAACAAAGCAACACGAAGAAGTAATTCATCTTTTGGGGAATTCGACTAAGTTAATTTACAATTCTAAAGCTGCAGTTGAATAAAATTAGTCAAAAACATAATCAAAACAATTAGAAGAGCAAAAGAAATAATGAAATCGGGCCCCTTCTTGGGCCAAGTTCGCTGCAATTTTTTGGCCTTTAACCCAATTCTCATTTTTGTATATATTAGTTGTATATCAGTGTATATCAGCGTGTGTATCAGTTCTTTCCATGTATTTCTTGCTTCCGAACACCTTTAAACTAATTTTCAGCCTTGTATTTGTAGTGTTTCAACCTGTATATCATGTATACTAAGTGTATACAGTCCACTTTTTGGACTTCCGGAACCTGTATTTCAGCTTCCCTTTCACTCAGACATTGACGGGGCTGACTCGAAGGAATTCAACTCGAAAAAATGTCAGTAATGAGTCCCAAGTGAACTCAGATTGTTGCCACATGCAACATAAATAAATAAAACTACATAAATAACAACTCATTAATTTAATATTAAAAAATGCACCAAAAAGAAATGAACACATATGACACTGCTTCAAATCTTAAGCATTATAAGAGAATTTTTTTTTAGCTCATACATGTTTTAGATCATGGCAGAGAGCAAATTCAATCTAGGCTTGAAAAATACTAGTCACAGAGATACAATTATAGGCTGCCAGTAGGCAACATAACAACTAAAATTAACACTAACCAAACTTTAAAAAAAAAAAAAATAAATAATAATAATTCTTTAGCATACTAACTAGTCACTATCTATTCTTAGACAAATGTCTTTAAACAAAGATGAGCTCACATACATGCTAATGAGGGATTGAAATTACAGACCCAAAAGAAGGCATCCAAATACATAGTCAAATATTTTTAATCAATAATGCAATTAAAAGTGAAAATGAGAATTTCTAAAGTTAAAATTGTTTCTAAATGAAAAAAGATATACATTCTTTTTACAAATTGAAAAGAAAAATATCCACTTAGCCAATAGAACAACCTAAGAAACTACAGAGTGCTCAAAGCAAATTAATTGCATTTATACTTGTTCCTATATTACTAAGTTGATAATTGGGCTTTTCAATTTTTACAATTTTAGTTTAGTAGGAGCAAGTCAGAAAATTTGAGAAATGATCAAAACATTATTCTCAATAACCATAAAAAGATTTTAATTATTCTGATCATTTTTTCTTGAAAACCATCCATAATATTTGAATTTACGAATATGTAAATAACAAAGTTTAAAAGAGGACCAAAAATATGATACACGGCAGAACGGGGTGAGTTGAAATCATAGAAAAATTAATGCAAACCGGGTTGAAATTTGCGCGGGTTATGACATAACCCGCCCCACATTGTTTGTCATCCCTAATTGTTTCATTTAGTAAGAAACAATCTTTTAAACATAATACATAAACATAGGAACAAGCTAGCTAGCTAGCTACTCGAGAACGGATTAATAAAATGAATTATGATGTACGTGAATTCATGACCTCTCCGCAAAATCACATCCTCCTTTATAGCTACTCATGAGTAATCATTACTCTCCTTCCATCCACCGTATTCTTCTTCCACATCATGAGTTGCCTTCTGTCAAATAATTAAACATACCATGAACCATTACATTAGCATTTTAAGTGAAATTTATCCTTTTTCTAAAGTTTGACCATGAATTTTCATATATATATTTGAAAATTACGTAAGAAGTACTATAAATCAAAATAATTAACAACTTAAAATGTTTGAAGGGTATATAATGAAGTTCTGATTAAATAAAAACTTGGTTGTCCAATATTTACGAATTGTCATCTTGTTAAGTCTCTTTTTTTTTCTCAATGTGAAAGAAGTATAGACACCACCAAAGGGTATCGTGTGATGAATAAGATCTCTACACTCTTAAGCAGAGGTTTCACGTTCGAGTTTTGGAAATGTGAAATGGGCCCTATGTGGCACAAAGTAGAAATAGCGCACACTCTGGCCACATTTCTGCGCCGCTTTTGAAAAATAATGAAACTTTCATAATATAAAACTTCATAATAATATTCTAGAGTTTCACATTTCATGACATAAACTAAAAAGTAGCTATATTTTTAAATTTTATCCCACAAGTTATTAGGATTAATCGGATCAGTAAATTCTTGATATCGCGTAATCATAAATATTAAAAAATTAAGGTAGATGTAGCAAAAGAATAAATACCTTTGGAGTGAAATTGATACCAACTTGAATTTCACCACAGTAACATTGATCACTCCCCACCACACTATATTTTTTAGGATGAATTTCAGCTCTTCCATTCTCCAATCCCACTTCAAGAAATTCCTTCAAGTAGATACTACAATATGTACAAAATTTATTCAATCAATTCCTTCAAGTGATAAAGAAACACGCAGTCACTATCCTTAGGATGCACACAAGATAAAAAATGTTCTAGTATAATAGCTCAAAACCACATAAAAGAGTAGCCTCACAAAGCAACCTCGTGCAACGAGTTTGACCAAAACACGGGTTTCAAGCCTAAGACAACCCAACCCCCAACCCCACATTTAAAGAAGAATGTAACAACTATAATGCTTTACAACCTTCCTTTGAAGATAAATTTTGGGCTCATTTCAATCATATTTCCTGCTTAACCAACTCGATCTTAAAATTTAAACCCCCGCTATGTTACTATGTATATTTTAATCAAAATTCAAGTTTCAACGAATAAAATTTACTTACGTGGCTTCACCTAGATAGTCATCAGAAGAAAATGTATCATGATCCATGATCTTAAGTATAAGCTTGGATTGTCCATCTACTGAGGGATATTCTATCTTGAATGTAAACTTCTCATTCCATTCTGGTTTACTACCTTGCCCTGCTTTTATAAGTGAAAATAATATTACATAAAAATTAGTTTATGTCTTTAAAATTAAAAGTTTGATCAAACACCTTTACATTTTAAAATAAATATTAATGACTTTTCAAAAACTTAATCAAACAGACTATTAGCGTGGAGCGGGCTACAAAGTCCAATGAAACTTAATCTTCATCTTTCACGGTTGATATTGCAAGGTATATATCATGGTTATGTGAGTTTGTGACATTAAATTTATTTGAACTCAATATTTTCGATACAAAACATAAACTTCATTTTGTACATAAATTCATTAAATTTGTAACAAATAGTACTAGTAGATCTGAATTCATAATTTTTAGTTGAACTTGTATTGTTTAAATTCTGAATTCCGCTTTAAAAATATATTTACGTTATTGAGTGTTTAATTAATAACAATATACAGAAAAGGAGAATGGAGATATATAATTTATTAACGAATACCTCGAATAGTAGAACTCTTGCGTTCTTGACCTCTATATTGAATCAAAACATATGGATCTATTCCACCACCTACACAATTAGCAACACCACATACATTAAAAAAAATTAAGAAAAAAACTAAATCATATGCACACAAGTATAATGAAAGTAATCTAACAAGAAGGACAACAATTGTGGAGGACAGACACGGATTCAGAATTTAAATTTAATGAATTTATCTTTTATGACTTTCAATATTGAATTCGTTATAATATTAAAATTATGAGTTTAGATTTAATATTGGTTGAGTATATGTCAAAAAATATTAAATCGTGTGATCTTAAACATGTTACAAATGACATTCAAATTAAATAGTACTCAATATTAAAAGTGACTGCAATATACTCAAAAAGAAAATAGTAATACACATAATTGTAATTGTGCGAGTAATATGTATAAGTAAAAAGATCCAAATATACCATCCAATAATAAAAAAGTTTTATGTGTACAACTGGCGTTACACAAATTCATATATACCATTTTTGACTGACAGAGAGGTAAAAAAAAGAAATTAAATTTATTTTTCTAGTTTTAAAAGTAAAACAAAAATCAGATAGAATTAAGTATATTTAACCCTTTTGATACATGAATCTTGTTTTCTTCTTTAATTCAACGGTTAATCCAAGATTTTTTTCCATTTGATGATTAAAATCTAATAAGAAAAAATGATAGATGATCAAGACGCAGAAATTATAAATCGTTAATTCACCTCTGTCAACAAAACTAAAGAAGAAATTTTGAGGAAGAGATAGGAAAATAAATAAATACCCCAAAATTCGTTGTTTTTGAGACCTCTAGCGCTGACAAGATTAACCTCCAATATTCCAAAGACGGTCGTCATCGATCTAACTCAATTGTTTTCCTTCTACGAAGAACAAATAAATATTATTCGAAGAAATTTATATAATAAGCTTTGTGTTTGATTATATGGCTGATGAAATTTGACATTCAAAAATGGTGGTGGAAGAATTCAAAGAGATTCTAGCTAGTCTTTTAAGACAATAAGTGAGTTGACTGGTATAGTGGGGAACCATCTTTTAATTCTTTGTATTTAATTATGGTTGTTATTCACGTAGATAAAATTCTTTCGCTCTTAATTAAAAGTCTTAAATTTATACATTATATTTTGTTTTTATTATTTTTTTATATTCCCTCCCTTTCGTATTAGTGGATCATTTTTTATTTTACATGGTATTTAAGAAATCGTAAGTAATTTAATGAATGAATATTACTTCTCGATGATCAAATTTTATTTGGTCTTGTTTCCACCTTTTGAGATACTATTTTCTTTTAATTTTCCGCCTTCGTTTTTCACCAAGGCTTATACTTCATCAATGTCATAAGTTTACTAATTCACCATTTAAAAAATCTTTTAGGAATTTTACAAACAAATATGAACACTTTCAAAAAGAATTAATTGCAAAGGTAATAGTGAAAAAAATTAATTAATATTTTCTTAATTTAGTAAGGTGATCGACTAATATAAAAACTATATTTAATATAATGATCAACTAATATGAAACAAGAGAAGTAATGAATATGAAAAAACTAAATCGATAATTAAAATGAAACAGAAGGAATATGTAAATTTGAATTAATTAGGACTCTAAAATGAGTATGAGATAGAGGGTAAAAATAAATAGAAAAAAATTACTTGCAATTGACAGATTGTCAAATCATACATCAACTGATTCCAGCCAGTACTTTCTGTAATTATATATGATCCTTTTTCAGGGAATCTCACGCTTTTAAGCTGGATTTTTGTTATTTTTTGTTTATAAGTTTTTAAATTTTTCTTTCATAAATTAAAAAAAAGAGTTAATTTAAGTAATTATAATATTGAAATATGTGTATTCTTCAATTAGATTTTCTATGCTAATTACTTTCAAAAATAATTATTACTGAGATCAAAATGAGAAAAGTATACTCTATTAAATTTTATTTTTTTTAAATGATAGTAGTTATTTTGGATTATCTATTTAACAAGGCGATAAGTAAAATTATCTGAGAGAAGTCACTTTTCATCTTGAAATTATGTGACTTAAATATTTTGACTTTGATCATGTAGACAACCGACTTGATCATTCACAAGTAAGACAATTGACATCGAAAAATAACAAAATATTGATTGGTAAAGGTTATGGTGAAATGACAAAATTTCTCCACTTTGATCAGAATCTTAAATTCAAGAAAAAAAAAAACTAAATTATGTTAGTAGAAAGCAATTTTTTTATTAATGAGTTTTACATGATATAAATCTAAACTAATCAGAATTTGATAAAAACATAGAATACCAAGTAAAACATCATTTATTTTCTTTAAATGAAACCTTCTTGTCAAGAAATTGATTGGCTTGTAAACACATCATTTTGTCACTTTTAGGAAACTTCATACGTTAGAATTAAATTGAATTGAATTTGGTCAAAGAAATAGAGTTTCACACCTAATTAGCTTTTATCTAATGACCTATTCAACCACTACACAGACTAGTTGATGATTCTTTGAGTTTCACACCTAATTAGCTTTTATCTAATGACCTATTCAACCACTACACAGACTAGTTGATGAGGGACAAGTTAATTCGAAAGTGACAAGAATCAACATAAAATTATTTATGGATATAAGATATCATTTGAACATTTCCTAGTACCTTTTGATATTTTATAAATTTATTTTAATCTTCATGTTTTTTTTTATAAGAGATTGTCTTTTAACACATAAAAAAAGCTCTAAAAGTAATATATAAGAGATAAAAAAAAAATCGGTTTCTTCTATTTAAAATTGTAAGTGATTATAACATATCATTTCCTCGTACTACTTCATTTGTTTCGGTTTTTGTTTGTTAATTTGACTAAGCATGAAGATTTAATAAAAATAAATGATTTTTTGAATCACATAGTCTTAAGCTAAAAATGTGTTTTATGTACCAAAATGCTATTTGAATGTGGATTTAAAAGTGACATCTTCTTAAAAATACGCTAAAAAGGAAGGTAAGACACTTTAATTAGATTAGAGTTGAGTACCATTAAGCATTTTTAAAATTATCTTAATTTAACTACTTTAATTATATGATTATTCAGGCTTGTTCAAATAGTTGAACACCTCCACCATAAACAGAGCGTTCGAGTCACGCTCAAAGGTAATAAGTAGGAATACTATTGATTCTCTTGGGTAAAAAAAATAATCAAGAATTGACTTTTAAATCAAAGCAGAAAAAAAAAAAAAGGAAAATGCACAAGTACCCCCGTCAACTATACGCGAAATCTCAACAACACACCTTAACTATACATGAGACTTATTACCCCCTCCCCCGGATTATTTTAAAGTGTAATAAACGCACTCTTTCATGTTGAGGTGGCACAGAAAATGTGTTCACTCTCTTAGAGGCATGTGAGATACGGAAAAATGTATTAAAATCTGATTAATATGGACACGTGTTCATTTTTAATTGGACATTTTTTATAATTAATTAGTAGAGATAGTTAATTATCTTTAAAACTTAAGTTGATATATTTTTTTAATTAAATTTCTTTTTTCTTTATGAAATAGAGTCAAATTTTATCATTTCCACAACATATTTAAATTGTCAAAGAATTCTTTTCAGTGTTTTTCATTAATTTGTATAGTATCGAGAGAATTTTTTTCTTTTTCATTTTTTACTCAAATACATTACTTGAAATCTGCTAATGAGAAAAAAATTGCTTATTAGAAATTTAATTTAGGCAACATAGATCATAATTTAGATTAGAGTTTTTTTAAAAAAATTATAAATAAATAATTTAACTATCATCCCCTCCTCAATTATCCATGTCATACCCCTTCCCCCAACCCTCACCCCGCCCCATCCACACCCCCACTCCTGCCCCCCCCC
>NC_064283.1:63516016-63555045 GCF_019186545.1 Solanum stenotomum
AAAAAAAAAAAACTAAATTATGTTAGTAGAAAGCAATTTTTCTGTAAATGAGTTTTACATGATGTAAATTTAAACTAATCGGAGTTTGATAAAAACATAGAATATCGAGTAAAACATCATTTATTTTCTTTAAATGAAACCTTGTTGTCAAGAAATTGATTGGCTTGTAAACACATCATTTTGTCACTTTTAGGAAACTTCATACGTTAGAATTAAACTGAATTGAATTTGGTCAAAGAAATAGAATTCACACCTAATTATATCTAATGACTTATTCAACCACTACACAGCCTAGTTGATGAGGGACAAGTTAATTCGAAAGTGACAAGAATCAACATAAAATTATTTATGGATATAAGATATCATTTGAACATTTCCTAGTACCTTTTGATATTTTATAAATTTATTTTAATCTTCATGTTTTTTTTTATAAGAGATTGTCTTTTAACACATAAAAAAAGCTCTAAAAGTAATATATAAGAGATAAAAAAAAAATCGGTTTCTTCTATTTAAAATTGTAAGTGATTATAACATATCATTTCCTCGTACTACTTCATTTGTTTCGGTTTTTGTTTGTTAATTTGACTAAGCATGAAGATTTAATAAAAATAATGATTTTTTGAATCACATAGTCTTATGCTAAAAATGTGTTTTATGTACTAAAATGCTATTTGAATGTGGACTTAAAAGTGATATTTTAAAATAAATACGCTAAAAAGAAAAGTAAGACACTTTAATAAGATTAAAGTTGACTACTATTAAGCATTTTTAAAATTATCTTAATTTAACTACTTTAATCATATGATTATTCAAGCTTGTTCAAATAGTTGAACACCTCCACCATAAACAAAGCGTTCAAGTCACACTCAAAGGTAATAAGTAGGGATACTATTGATTCTCTTGGGTAAAAAAAAAATAAAAAAATCAAGAATTGACTTTTAAATCAAAGCAGAAAAAAAGGGAAAATGCACAAGTACCCCCCTCAACTATCTGCAAAATCTCAACGATACACCTTAACTATACACCTATTACCCCACTGGATTATTTTAAAGTGTAATAAACGTACCCTTTCGTGCTGAGGTGGCATATAAAGTGTCTTCACTCTCTTAGAGGCATGTGAGATACGGAAAAATATATTAAAATCTGATTAATATCGACATGTGTTCATTTTTAATTGGACATTTTTTATAATTAATTAGTAGAGATAGTTAATTAACTTTAAAACTTAAATTGATATTTTTTTTTAATTAAATTTCTTTTTTTCTTTATGAAATAGAGTCAAATTTTATCATTTCCACAACATATTTGAATTGTCAAAGAATTCTTTTCAGTGTTTTTCGTTAATTTGTATAGTATCGAGAGAATTTTTTTCTTATTCATTTTTTACTCAAATACATTACTTGAAATCTGCTAATGAGAAAAAAAATTGTTTATTAGAAATTTAATTTAGGCAACATAGATCATAATTTAAATTAGAGTTTTTTTAAAAAAAAATTATAAATAAATAATTTAACTATCATCCCCTCCTCAATTATCCATGTCANCCCCCCCCCCCCCCCCCCCCCCCCCCCCCCCCCCCCCCCCCCCCCCCCCCCCCCCCCCCCCGGCTTCAGTTCTCCAACAATATGACATCCCACCCCTACCCCAACCCAACCTCCATGCCCGCTCCCCAATTTTGAATTCTTCTCGAACTAGAGTTCAAAATTTAGGTAGTTTCTTCAATGGAGATTTTGGACCACGTTTTATGAAATTTATTTGGATTGAAAGAAAAATAAAATTGATAGTAGATATTGAATCTGGTGGTAGTGAAGGGATAATTTTGTGGTGGGTTATAATTTTTATGGTGATTATTAAGAGCTTTAATGGTTAAAATAAGTGGGTTTAGTGGTTATGAAGTGGATGTTGATAATGAAGAAGGAATCAAATGACATGAAATTTTATAAAAAAAATTATAGATCTGATAATTTATTGACGTGGCGCTGACATAATGATGACTTGGAGGCGAGTGTAAAACACCTCCTATCATGTGAGTGGTTATATAGGTTTTAGGTTGTATTAAGGATGTGTTTATTACACTTAAAAATAATTCAAGGGGGTAATAGGACTCATGTATAGTTAAAGTGTGTCGTTGGAATTTCGCATATAGTTGAGGGGGTACTTGTACATTTTGCAAATGAACTTTTCTCATCTTCAAGTGAACAACATTGAAACCATTTATTGTATAGGTAAAACCCACAGAAACGTTTGCCTTTTCTTGCCAAAATCTACACTGTGATGATGAACTTATTCCAGTAAATCAAATACAGATCAAGTTTACACGTTGATCCCTCTACGATGGCGTTCTTCTTCCTCTCCGACTTTGACAACAACATAGCTTCAACATTTAAAAGAATCACCAATTACGCGATCTACTGTGGAAATATATAGATTTGGTACCTTGGAACTGGAAAATTTCAAAGGGTCCTAAATACAAACCTCTTATGATGTGAATGATTTGTATGGAGAAAGAAAAAATCCCCTCGGAGCCATGGCAGAACAAATCTTGGTCATTTCTTATCCACATTACCAGATGGTTCCTGAGGTATGCAATCCGTGCATGCATTACTAGCTGGTGGAGGTAGGTCATCTGAAACCTTAATCCGAAAAGTTTGCTGCTTCTCTTCATTCCCGGGGACATGGACGAGAGCTTCCATAATGAGTATCTCCCAGTTGCTTGCCCGTAAAAATGATGACCATTTGTCCTCTGCTCCAAATATTAAACAGCAGTACTAGTTAAATATGTAGAACAAGTATGTTGAGACAATTATGAACATGTTTATGCAAACAATAAACCAGTTTTCTCTTTTAATCTTTTCTCTACAGTAAAGTTGAGTTAAGGTCATTGTTCTCTTTAAAATTAGAAATGGATTCTATACAATTCAACCAAATCTAAGAAATGATCAAAAATATAAATGATTTTCGAATTGGATTCTATATAAGTTCAAGTTTCGTTTTTGAATGAAGTTAGACAACAATTCATACAAAAAAAAAAACACCACTTCTTGGAACATCCTCATTATTAAGGAATAGCTAGTCACATTCCAGTATCCTCATTCCTTAATGGAAAGCTAAGCAATCTAAACACACTGTTTTTTTGTTACAAGTAAAAGACAGACGACAGTAAAAATATACTCCTTGGTTTTGACTAGAGAAGTTTAAGAAGTAAAGAAGGTTTTTGAATCTTGTGGTCTTAAACAAAAGATACGTAGGATGTATCAAAATGTCCTTTAATGTTGTGGTCTTAAAAATGCCACATGGAAAGTTGAAATCAAAAATGAAAAAAGACATTCTTTTTGAAATGACCTAAAATATTAAGTAAAACGAACAAATTGAAACGGTGGGAGTAACTGTTTTACTCAATAGATTTCTCTGTTGATAATGGCATTGATTTGGATCTTTGCAGGAGCATTTTGAACTTATCACCACCATGACTAACAACTACGGCTTAAATATTCACAATCGATATATCAGGGATTGAAAAAGTAGAATAAAGGATGTCCAAATTTCAGAACGTATTTCTGAAACGAAAAACAAGATGGAGAATGTCTGCTCAAAGTAGTATATAAGGAACAGAACCAACCTCCATTACGAACTGCCTTCAGCTGAAAAATTCCAGTGCCTTGGGGTCCAGAGACAGGAAATGTACATGATACAGATTGCCTTTGGTGAGCTACTGCTAGTGATGCATTATACCAAGGACCTCTAACAATGGGCTCCCCAATGGCATCTATAATCGGCTTGTTCTTACTGGCTCTTTCCAAGGCCTTTCTGCAAGACCAAACAATGAAGGATGAAACAAGAAACTGGTATAACAATAGCCACGAAAGACACAGTTATCCCCTACCCAAGACCCTTGCTACCCCTATCCTCATTGCCACCCAAGAAAATATATATATCAATGTGTTTTTGTATTACACACTTACTACTACAGAAGTATGTGAAATGTGAAAACAAAATCAGTGTTCTGTAAAGCATCAACATTTTCCTCAACTGAAATATTTCCATATGCCTTGAGCAAGAAGGAAATTTGTAAGATCGTGGTAGCTGATATCACATCTAGGATTCCAGAAACCATTAAAAGGACAGTTATAATTAGCTCCGATATTTCAGAGAAATGAGTGTGTGGAATTACAAGATGAACAGTGAAGTTCATGTTTTATGAAGCCATAGTATAACTGATTAGAAGTGTTTTTTTTTTTTTGAGAAAGACTGATCAGTAGTGTTTTGTTCTCAATACAAAGATTTTGGCCTCAGATCTTTATTTTACCTAAGAAGTTATTCAACAATTTAAAGCAGTATGCAGGAGGTTCTTATATACGAGATGGTCTGCAGTATCTGCTTTTTTAGCTTGGGACAAATCCTGTGATCCAAGAATCAGCTGGTGGCTTAAATATTCTTGACATCCTAACTTGATATAGAGCAGCAATATGCAAACTATTGTGTAACCTGTGTACAAAGGACAAACTATGAGTTCAGGTTCATATATAATACGGGACAGGTAGGATGGCATGACTAAATTAATACTAAGCAGGCTTCGTTGATGGTGCAAAAGATATCATAAAGGCCATGAAACACTTTGAAGATGTTGGTTACTTGGTCAGTGATCTATTGCAGATGCAAGCTTTCTCCATAAAAGAAGATGCATCTAAAGCTGACAGGGATTTCCTCAAGGTGCCTAGGAAAAGATTAGTACGTAACAATCACGACTTTCCAAGGTGGATATTCATCTTTAGGCTGGTAGCTTATGGCAAATTATATACAAGAGTAAAAATAGTTCTTTGGGGTATGGTGGATAATTTGATATGTTTTCGGTGTAGTGAAGATAAGTGTGAGATATCTGCTTCCATATGGAACAAAATCCTACAGTGGCAAGGAATACAAAGGCAAGCATTGGATCGGCAAGGGTAGTTGCACTGTTGCAGTGGGAAAGAACACATTGTGAGGATATAAGAGCAGGTGTATAAGTTTATGGAATGGCATTAGCTGGTACCTTAGAGGCACAAATACTTGTCCTCTATTTCGGTATAGTGGATCTTCTTCTCCCTCGGACTATCTATCTCCTCCAAAGAGTTCAATTGATTACGTTTTTTTGACATTGTCGAGTATTATTGGTCCCGGTAAAACTCATCACTCAAAACCAACCTTGTTATTGTTGATAAGAACCACACTTTTTTTATTATTTTTTTGGTTTAAAACAGCAACCCTTGATATTCACATTAAACTAGTTACCCACATTAAGAGGTTTCTTCGAATAGATGGCACAAATCAAGGAAATTTAGTTGGTAAAGATTCTCGAAATATTGGTATTTGGGACCAATTACTTCTAACAAAATTCAGCATTGGTCGAGTCTTATAACACATTTTGTACCCTTAATGTTACCTTTTAGTCAGTTACCAAATGGGCATAGTGTTTCTTTTATCAAATCCACGTTTGGAGTTGTGATAAATGCTAGAGTTACCTTATCATTGACATCATAAGGCTGTAGAGTTCATCGATTTTTTCCACCCCTTGCTCCTTAACCCTACGAACCAATGCATCTTTGTTTGTCATAGATGCATTTGTAGCTATTATTTTTAGGGAAAACATGTCAATGTAAAGACTAAAGGGGGGGGGGGGGGCATTTGTTTAAAAACTAATTAGATATTTAATGTTTACATCAGCAAAATTCTCTATTCTCCACCGAAATCAACATATCTCCAACCAGTGTTCTGTTTGCTCGCGTACAATCTTCTACTCTCCTTTACCATGGCACAAAACTCTACTTCATCTAAGTCAACTTCATCCTAGTGACACATGGTCTCACCCTAGTAAAACCCCAGTTGAGGAAAAAGGAATGGATTTTGACCCTGAAGACGACTTAGAAAATGCCTTCATCAACCATTAGAGATGGGAGGAGTTTGCAAGGAGCTAACTTTTATGGGGATTTAGTCGAGTTTTATAATAACCTAGATGAGAACACCAATGTATATACTATAATGGGCAACATTATCGACTACTCATCAGCAACAATCAATGAACTCTACACCCTTCTGAAGTCGATGATGAGGTAACTTTAGCATTTCTCAAAAATCCAAATCTAGATTTAATGGAAAAAAGACTGCCCATTTGGTGCAAACTAGCTAAAAGGTAGAATTAAGGGTACAAATATGTGGTGCAAGGCTTGACCAACTCTAAATTTTGTTAGTACTAGATTGGTCCCAAAAAACAATATGTCTAGAATCATACTAACAAAATTTCCTTGGTTCATGTCATCAACCCAAAGAAACTTCTAAATGTGGGTAATTAGATTAATGTGAATATCAGGGGTTATCATTCTGAGCCAAAAATTAGAAGAAAATGTGGTTTCCATCAACAATAACAATGTTGATTTTGAATGCTGGAAACTACCCGGACTAATGATTCCACCGACAATGTAAAAAAAGATAATCAACAGAATTCTTTCGAAGACACTGGTGGAAGCGGATGGTCCAAGGAAGGAAATCGGAGAAGCAGGTCTACTATAAAGGAACAGAGGACAAGCATTTGTGCATCCAGGAACAGTGAGGTACATTGTGGAACTTTTTGATACAATGATTGAAAATATTAAAGCCAAAATGAATGAAATCTTTGAGGGAATGGACGGTAGGCTGATGAAAAAATTTGGACAGAATTGAACACATTAAAATGCAGGAAGCAATCTACTATACTGCCATTCATTTGGGGACTTCTTAGCTTTGAGAAAGGAATGAATCAATGTTATCAAAAGTGTGCTTAAGCCCTAAAGCGAGGCTCAAAACGTGTTGAGCGCTTCGCCTCACTTTATGTGCGCTGCAGTGTCGTCATCAAGGTTCTAGGGAAAACATTTCCTTGCCAATGAGCCTCTTATGAAGAAGTGAAACTAAACAATTGATATTTCACTTTATCATAATTTCTCTTCAATTTCTTTGGTCATATTTGTCGTTCATGTTTATAATTATTAGTCCTGGACTAATCATATATATTTGTATTCTTTTCTCCCTTTGCGCCTTTTTTCATTAAATCCCACGCTTTATTTGCGTTTAAAGCCCCCACGGACCTTAGAGCTTTTTTGCGCTTTTCGCCTTTGATACCACTGGAATGAATGCATACTGCGGATGCAAGGAACCATGTGAATTCTACTAGTTGCAATTTGTAGATTCATCTGATTTTGTTACTCAAGATGAATTTCTCAAAATGGAAAATCAGTCTCTGGGGGTCTATCGGAAACAGTCCCTCTACCCTGCAAAGGTAGGGGTTAAGGTATGTGTATATCCTACCTTCCCCAGAACCTGCTTGTCGGAATCCTTTGGTGTGTTATTGTTTTTGGAACACCAGCCTCCACAAACTCAAAATGCATCACCACCATCACTGACTCCGGCAGTCCCTATTGTATCTAAAACTAGTAGCAACATATTTTCAGGTCTACCGGATTTGAGTAACATTTTGGAGAGGTACACCCCTTTGTTTTAACCTAGTGCAAGCAGCACCAAGAGGTAGGGAGAAAGGAAAACAAATTTTGGAGCAACAAAATGTGCCCTCTGAGACAGATTGCGGTAGAGGGTCGAGAGAATCTCTAACGTACTTGGACTTTTAACCATCACATTAGCTAGCAATTAAACTATATCATAGAAAAGCTCAACTTACTAGAGTCAAGGTTCTTTGCGCAATCTGAATGTGAAGATAAGATCTATTCAAAATACAATTTTTAATAAGATCAAGTCTGGTATTTAATTTAATTGGAGAAGGGTAGAGTGAAGACCCATTATCCACCGAATTTCAAAGCTGAAAAGAGGAAAATTCTAGGAGAGTGTCATCTCAAAAAGATTACCTTTAATTTCGCTCTTTTCACCTATGAAACTCGGTGGATAATGGGTCGTCCCTCTACCCATCTCCAATTAAAATACCAGACTTGGTTCACAGGCCGGGATTCTAACTACTGACATGCCCCTACCACACATCGCGCTATGTACTTCCTCCGCAATTTAAACTAAATCATTGGGGCAAGGTCTATTTTGAATGGGATTACAGGATCAAATTAATCCTTAACTTCATAACTCTTCCCTCGATTAACACTTACAGGGAATTTCTAATTTCTAGTGAAAATAATGATTTTACCACTATCTTGCCAATAAGCGTAGATAAAATACACCTAGAGAAAATAAATTCCAACTTGAAGAGCCTTGAAGTGCAATATCATACTATAGAAGTATCATAAATCACATCCTAAAAAACAAGTTTGAATATTCATTTGGCGTTCTCAAGGTTGATCTGAATCAAAAAAGCAGGAGCCTTCCCAAACAGTCACTCCTCCCATATTATCAAAATCACAGGGATAAGAGGTAGCGAAAAAAACAAACCTGCTACAGCTATGATATATGGAGAGATCATCAAGAGCACTTAGAGCAACACCTCCAGTTAAGCAAATCAAGGTCCCTGACACTATCCTTCTCCCCCATGTCTTTGCCTTCCCTTCCTCCGCCACCACTTTTCCCGAACTACATCATATCAATCAATCAATCAATCAACCAAGAGCGGATGCACAATATACATTTTTTTGATTTGCACCGGGTGTCCGAGTCTCTTTGAGACCCGACTAATCCCGGGGTGCACAGGCCCTCGGCAAGGAGTTTCCCGCAAGTGCACCACGGTTAATTCAGGTTTTACCCAGTCCGATGGCCCTCAGAAATTGTTTGCACCTAGTGAGTTTCGAACTTGAGACCTTGAAAGGGAGCAAACCCCAAGGCTCAAGTCAATTGCCAGCAGGCCAACCCCTGAGGGTTAATATACATTATAGAGAATAGATTCAACCAAACACAATAGCTCTAGTTTAGAAACCTATTAAGTATATAAAAATATTGAATTCGAACCCAGAAATTCAAATGGTCAGTTAGATTCAGTAGCATCATCCCGAACCCATAAAGTTCAAATCTTGCATCTGCCTCTGCAATCAACTAACACCTCAACACCAAACCAGTTGGGATAGACTATATGAATCCTCTCTACCCATTCCACTTTTCCCGAACTACATCATGTCAATCAATCAATCAATCAGTCAACAAGGGAGGATGCACAATATACACTATCAAATCAACCAAACACAGTAGCTCTAGTTTACTTCAGATTCTGTATATATGTTAAGAAACATATTAACTATGTACAAATATTAAATTTCGAACCCAGTAACGCAAATGGTCAGTTGGATTCAGTAGCATCAATCCAAACCCATAAGTTCAAATCTTGGATCCCCCTCCACATTCAACTAACACCTCAACACCAAATCAATTGGGATAGACTCTATAAATCCTCTATACTCATTCCATTCTACAAAAACCCATTTGATCCCAACACTAAATAATTCATCAAACTACAATTTCCCCACAAAATTTTAATAATTTTTGTATATAAGTCGACTCTATTTCTTCCATATATATATAAAAAGGAAATTTTAACTATGATGCAAAAATGGTATCAAAATTTTTAAAAAAAATAATCTTACGCAGATGGAGTGCGACGCAAGAAGGAGATAAATCTTCGCCCCAACATTTTGCTTCTGTGAGTTTCTTCAGCTTGAAAAAACCTCTCTTAAACCCCAAAAATCATATGGAATGTTAAAATTATTGTTTATCTGCAGCCTGCTCAAACGACGTCGTAGTTTGGTCAAAAAGCAAAATGAATAATTATTTTGTACGAAAATAAACAATTTAGTTTTTTCTTAATTAAGTTGGGTAAATACAATAAACTGAAAGTATATACAAAGAATATGAAATGAACGCAAAAGTAGAAATATGGTCAAGAATAGATTATCGAACCAAGTATAAATTTCAAATATAAACAATTTTTACACCTATGATTGAAATATTACCATTATCAAGACTTTGTAATCCAAGTAGCTAAAAGATTTTACAATTTAGTGTTGTTGAATAGAGTTATTGTTATTATATAGTTGAAATTTATTTAAAGTCATGATATTATGATTCAAAACTCGATAAATAATTGTAATTTATCTATTCTCTATTCCTTTTTACATCATTATTAAAGGAAATTTCGTAAATAGCCATTATAATAAATTTAATTAAGCTCCTTAGTTATAGTTTGCATATTTACGGGTTGTAGCAATAGTTTAAGATGTTATGGGCAACCTCGTTTGTATAGTTCGTGTGTATTTGAGTAATTAAGCTATTTTCGTCTGTATTTGTATAAATTGGTTACTATCAATTGATTTGTATTTATTTTTGTTTAAATTATTTTCGATTGATAATGGTAATTTTGGTGGAAAAAGTGCTTGTAGCTATTTCCCTCTAATCTCTATGGTTGTATAAATGGAGTAGTAACAATTGTTATACTGATTATATTATACAAATTTCGGAATCATATAACTATGATAAAATTCAAAATGAAGAATTTATACAAACACAAACATCTGAACGTTAAATAATTACGAAAATTATATTATTAAATTACATTATATAAAAGTTATACAAATTAATTATACAAAATCCGAAAATTACATGTTTATACAACTCAAACTTGGCTGTGTAATTTTGCCAAGAAACTAGTGGTGAATGATACTCCCTCCGTCCCATTTTATGTGGCAATATTTGACCGGACACGGAGTTTAAGAAATAAATAAAGACTTTGAAATGTTTACCAAATTGCCCTTTCAAAAAATTGTCATATTAAAAGTAAACTCACTTTTCTTTATCCTCATAAATATATTGGAGTATTATCTTTAAGATTAAGTGGGACCAACAAGGGTAAAATATGAATTGTACCTTTAAATACTTATCATATAAGGAAATGTGACATTCTTTTTGGGACTGACCAAAAAGGAAATTGTGCCACATAAAATGAGACGGAGAGAATAATTAATTCAAAGTATAGCTATATTAACTAATTAACTAATATAAATTTACTTATTAATGCAATTTCCCCTAATTATTTTCTTTTTAGTTTACACTAAGATCCAAATTGATGATGTGTGCCTATCCACAAATCATGTTGCTTAAATTGTACCCAACCTAAAAATAATATTAATATTTGAACAATCATAGAAGCGGCATGAAATAGATTAGATTCACATTATCTTGCATTTGGGTTTTGCATATTGATTAGATATGAAATTTAATATATTTGTTTGACTAGTATATTTAATACTATTTGATTTTTTGAAATATATTGAACAATACTAAACAAAATTGGATTATAAAACTTGTGAAACTCGTAATTCCTCTGTTTCATATTAGTTGATCACTTTTCATTTTATATGCATATTAAGAAATCATAAATAAAAAATAATTTTACTAATTCACCCCTTAAAAAACTTCTTGAAAATTTTACAAACAAATATGAATATTTCCAAATAATATAGGAAAAATTTAATTAATATTTTCTTAATTTATAAAATGGACAACTATTTTAATAAGATGATCAATTAATATGAAACGAAGTATTAATAGCATGAAAAATTGCTGTCAAATAATAATTATAGTCTATAGACATCACAAATCACAAAGTATAATATAAAATTGGGATATAGAGAGTACAACCAAAATTATGACAACTAATGTAACAGACAAAGTCTGCTAATATTCGAAATGAAAGTTTTAATACCAAACTTTGCCATATTCACTGTATTTAGCTTAACAGCTTTCCAGTTCTTTTTTGATAATCATGAACGGTGTTTGTGTGCGCCTTAATTAAATCTTCTATATATCTACCAACTACCATCATCAATAATAGATGATTCTGTCTATCAAAACTGACACGTGAGGGAAAAAACTACATAATGTTGTCTCTGGTGAAATTTGAACAATATTCCAATTATTTGATGTGTATTAATAAATTATAATTTTAGTAATCAGAATTATATGAAAACATGTATCATGTATTCATTGGATTGGTGTAAATACTAGCCAGAGGTAAGTTGTAGTTCTTTCCTTTACTTTTCTCATTGGGTTGGTATAAATACTAGACAGAGGTAAGTTGTAGTTCTTTCCTTTACTTTTCTCAAAATCATGTCGGACCAACTATAAGATTCACAAACAACTACACGTATGAATTCTCACCGACCATGTTACTCCATTTAAATTCTAACACAGACATGTATAAGATTCTCAAAAAGCAGTACAAAAATGTTAAAAAGTCCTTTTCTTCACATCTTTGGCTCTCAAAAGATGATCAACAACAGTCAATTTAGCATGGATGTGTGAGGAAAACATCAATGCTAAATTTCCAGCTAGATCAAAATAAGAACTGTAGATTGCTAAGATAATTGATACAAATTTACAACATAGTTTCCTAGATTCCAAGATTCAGTCTAGTATCATAAGCATTTCTTCTCATAGAAATGTCCGCGAATTTGATCAATTACTCTTCGTGCTCTATCAACAGATATAGATATATGTTCACCAAGTAAGTCGTCTCATCGTTTCCTATCGGTTCAGGTAGTGTGTATATGGTTAAAGATGTTGTCATTCATTCTCCATTCATGTAACAAGGGGAGAAGCAGCTGGCCTCGGATAAGACGTAGTTTTTCTTCCTGAAGCTTCATCGGTAGAGGTTCTGTGATGCTTCCTTTGTGTAGTTTCGCGTTTGAGACTTCCTGATTCGTTTAAGTTCTGAAGTTGCTCCAATGCCTTTACGACCTCGGGCATTTTGGGCCTGAATTTGGGTTCTAATGCCAGGCATTTGACTGCAAGAAGTGCTGCTTTCAGTGCTCCTTCCACTGAGTACTGACCTTCTATACGGTGATCCATAATACGGAGGACTTTACGTTTACTAGTAAGGAAAGGCTTAGCCCATTCGATCAGATTATGTTCCCCATGGGGGCGGTTTTTGTCCATCACTCGACGACCTGTCAGCATTTCTAGAAGAACAACCCCGAAACTGTATACATCACTTCTAGCGGTTATATGACCTACACATGTGAGGTGACAATCAGAAGCTGAGAAAAAATTTACTCCAGGATATCAGAGCAGAAAGGGGAAGTTTCAAAGCCGGACATGTAAACAGAAAGACGTAAATGATTAAATAAGGGATAAAGAACAGCAATAAACTCGAGGGGATTAGATTTTTGTTGAATAGGGATTATATAACAGAGCAAACCAAATAGCATTACACTTCCGATTTCTTTCAAAACATATAGTATTGATATTCTCGAGTATGAAAGACTTGCAAATTAGACAAATAGATGACAAGCAAGAACTAAATAAAGGAGATAACTCTTAAGAGAAACATAACCGAAATATATATATATATGCCAAACGTTCAGACGAAAACAAATGTGGGTGAATAGGGCCATGTCTGGACAGAAACAGTTGAAGGAGTAAATTGAAAATACAACAACATACATGAAGGTAGAGAGGTTGTTTCCGATAGACCCTCAACTTAAGTAAAGCATAACAACAATTAGGAATAAATTGAAATTGTATATTACCTGTGGCCATATACTCGGGAGCAGCATAACCAAAGGTACCCATTACTCTAGTAGATACATGGCTTTTACCATCGATTGGCCCATCCTTTGCCAATCCAAAATCAGAAAGCTTTGCATTGTAATTCTGTCAATTCATGGCATGGAAAGATTGTCAGAAGACTACAGAAACATTCTTAAACCTTTAAAAGACTAAATTCTAAAGGTGCTTTCACATACAGCATCAAGCAAAATGTTAGATGATTTGAAATCCCGATATATAACTTTAGCTTCTGGGCTGTGGAGATAAGTCAGTCCCTTGGCTGCCTCGAGAGCAACCTTCATCCGGAGATTCCATGATAGTGGTTGGAAATAAGTACTCCCTGTTCAAGATGTACCAAAGGTTAAGTCATGACATTACATGGACGATATTACTGGATGTCCTCAAATCAGCTGCGGATTCAAGATTTGAAGTTTATGGGTTCCTATAACGAACTAAGTTCACAGTAAAATACTTATAGCTATTTAGTAGATTTCTTATTCTTATACATGGTTTAGAAAAAAGTAATCGGGTTCCCATGAATCCACATATCATACAGTGGATCCGCCCCTGCCTCAAATACGGAATTTTATGGTTTTAGATGAGCTATACTTACTTCTGAATAGATGATTTTCCAAACTTCCTCTCGGCATGAATTCGTACACCAGAAGCCTGTGTTCATCTTCTAAGCAATATCCGATCAACTTCACGAGATTAGGATGAGATAGCTGGCTCAGGTAAGTGATTTCCGCCTGTAGTTAAAGTTTACCGAGCAAACAATTAATCAACTTATCAAGATCAAGAATTATAGGAAACGTGATCAGCTAACTACATTACAGAAAAATGATCTATCTTTAACAATTTCGATATGTCTTTAATATTAACGATCATCAAAAATTTTAAAGGGAAGAGTATATATACCAGCCATTCCTTGTGACCTTGAAAGCCTTCTTGGTTCAATCTCTTTACAGCTATAACCAATCCAGTCCCTGGCCTTGCAGCTTTAAACGTATTCTCGTCTATCCAACCCTTAAATACACAACCAAAACCACCTTCTCCCAACACACTATCTGGACGGAAGTTCCTCGTGGCTACTCGGAGTTCATTGAAACTAAAGCTATTCAGATTCGACAATTCCAGAATTTCACTCTGACTACGAGGAGTCAATGGAGCCGATGAATATGAATGCCTACTACTCAACTCTCTTCCATCACTTGCTCCTGTTAAAAAAAACAAAACTTCTTACTTATATTCAATAATATCGTGTTCATTTATCGAATTAATTAAAATTTACAATCTTGAACATAGCAATTATCTACAAGAGTGTTGAATAATGACAGCAGCCTAAGCAAAATGCTTTACTTCTTTTTTCCTCTTTCTTTTTATAACTATGGTACTCAAGCCAGCTCGAGTGCTCTAATTCAATTCCGCAAGATACATGCTACCTCTCACCAACACAGATACCGCGAGTAATCTCACTAACATAGGCACCATCCAAAATCCAGTTATAACTAAGAATTAGTTCCATAAACTTCTTACAGAATTTCTTCCAATCAATCCAATAAACACTAGAGACTATGGTTTTTACTTAACAATTAGCCAACGATTGACCATAGATTTCGGATCAAATTTTAGATATTTTTTACAAAAACGGTCTTAGAGGAGTGTTTGAACTTTCGGAATTTCCACTAACAAAACTTCAAAAAAAAAAAATCCAACTAAAATGCATTTCGAAACACAAAGTTCAAATTCTCGAAATTCACTTCAAAAACTCAAATTTTCAAGTTTCGAGTTTCAATTTCAAAATCTATAACCAAACATGAGCTAAAAATAGAAAGAAAATTCAAGGTGATTACTCATAAATTTCCACAAATAGCATCAAAAAAAAAATCTGAACTTTTCCAGTCCCATTAATAATTCTCTAAACATATCCTAGCTAACTGAAATCCAAAATCACATATCCCGATACACTAAACTCTCACTATAACCCAATAACCACAAAAGTCTATTATACTGTTTTCACAGCTCAAACTCGTAAACACATATCCCGATACACTAAACTCCCACTATAACCCAACAAAACCCAAACCACAAGTCTATTATACTATTTCCACAGCTCAAACTCGTAACTTTCTGATCACATGACAGTTGAATAAAGAACTGAAAAACAAAAACAGATAAAATTATAAAAAAAAAAATTACCATGATGAAGAGGACTTTCTGCTTTAATTCGAACACTTAAACAAGAACCCATTAAAATTTATGAACCAAAGTTTCAATCTTTGTAAGAAAAAAAAAACTCTTATAAAAAATGACTAGTGATTGAATTGATTCTTGTGGGTTTACATATATAAACTCAAAAAAAGGGTGAAATGTATAAAAGCCAAAAATATGAAGTGTGAACGAAAAGAAATGTAGTTTATATATGTGTTGGAAAAAAAAAAATTGATACTTTGTTGGGTTGTCTTTCACGAGAATCTCTTGTAAGAAAAAAATAAAAATAAAATAAAAAAATCACAAAGGCCAAAATCTACAAAAGTGTACTATGACCTTTCCTCTTGTCTTAGTCAATATGATTTGTTCTTCATATATTAATTTCTCTGGTTTCAATTTATGTGATTTGTTTGAGTGAAATTAAAAAAAAAAAAAAGATTATAGTTTAAAATGGATATTTTTAAAATTAAATTATTGCTAAATATAAAAATGTATCATTTTTTTAGATAGTCAAAAAAGGAATATGTATTATATAAATTGGGACAAAAAAAATGTAATACACATATAACTTATAGGATAACTGTATATGCAAGAAAATGATAAAAATAATCCTTATATATTTTGAGATATATATGAAATTGTCCCTTAAATATACTCTCTCCGTCTCTCTTTACCTGTCCAGTTTTAATTTTTTTTTTTTTTTTTTTTACTCGTCACTTTTGAAAAATTAAGAAAACACAACATTTTTTTATCTATTATACTATCAATTTATTTAGAGAATTAATGTTTTTTAAAAAGGTAGAACCTCTTTATTAAGTAAATTTATTTCAAAATTCTATTCATTAATAGAAGTAAAATGATAAATTTACTATATTAATTATTATTTTTAATAGATGTCAAAAATATATAAGTAAATAGGAACGGAGGGAGTATGCTTCACTATATAATAACTTCTTTCCACTAATACATTCCCAATAAGAACTGCAAATAAATTTTATAAAAATTGTGAAGGAAATTTTTTCAACTAGAACATCATGAAAGTAAACCTCAAAAATGTTCCATCAAACTTATATAATAGATTAAAACTAGGAGAAATTTTAAGAAATTATACATTTCTAAATGTAAATTCATATTAAATTCTCTCTTTTTTTCATAATTTGGTGTGCAATCCTTCTTCAAACCTTTTATAAACACGAGACATTTAATGCATCAAACTGCACTTTATTTGTGTAAATCTAATAATTAAAATTTATTAAATACTTTACGGCGATCAAATAAACCTACTTTTACAAACCTAAATGGCCAAAATTATTACAAAAAAATATATAAAGGATCATTTTGAATTGACCTCCAAATACAAGGGCCAAAGAACTATTTTTGGTTAATTTTTTCAAAAAGAAAGAGTGAAAAGGCAAATAGTGAATGGAGTGTAGGGACCAATTTAGCTTTTATTTAGAGCCTTTAAAGCTTATCTTCTTTTTTAATAAAGGTTTCTTTATTTCTTTTGGCTGCTGGCTCTGTGCAACTTGTACAAGAAGACAAACGTGTGCATTTAGTGCACCAAATTTAATCATCAACTTTCAAAAAATAATAATTAGATTAAAAATAAATAAATCTAGAAGTATACTCCAGCTATCCGTCTTAATTTATTTGATATTATTTGATGTAACATAAAATTTAAGAAATTATATGTATGCATTACCCTCCACGGACACTACTATGAGTAAAGTCTAAATATACAATGTCTTCTCTAGATCTTACTTCACAAAATACATAAAATAAGAATAGGATAAGTATATATAATCTTTTTTTAGAAAATGTTATTATTTAATTTGTGTGATTATGTTTGACGAAATTATTTGTGTGTACAAACCTTACTTATAATAGCTGAGTAAAGTCTAAATATACAACCTCTTCTTTGGATCTTACTTTCACAAAATACGAATAAGATAGATATGTACACCCTTCTTTTTCAAATATATTGTTGCATTTGTTGGCATCTTCTTTGTTTTTTAATACTAATAATAGTTTTGGATAAACTTAATCAAAGCTACCTAATTATGAGAATTTATAGTCTGACTTTTATTAAGACTTTGGTATCAATCAACTATAAAGAATGTAGTGTACTGAATGAGATTAAAAAAATTTTAATCAGATGTCTTGAATTTGAATTTTGAATATATATTTTTATAGGTAGTGTTTCCTATAAATATGACCCTTATAAATTTAAATTTAATCAAATTTTAATATAAATATTAAATACTGAATTAAAAAAAAATTGGGATCATAAGTGTAACTATTGATACTGGAGACTATTTATATTTTGTGTGGACTACTAAATTTACTGGTTAACAATAAATGTAGCGCTGTATTAAAAATTAAGGTATTGTTTGGTAAGGGCATAAAATAGATAAAACTATTTTAATGAATTGTAATATTTTATAGGATTAGTTATTTTCTTAGTTTATATAAATAACTAATACATTATGCTAGTATATATAGTGAGATAAAAATAATTTCAAGATTAATTAATATTTTTAATCAAATACAGAATAAAAAATTCAACTATTTTATTATATTACGGAATCTTTCTTTTATTTATATTTACTTGTCATATTTTATTTTATGAGCGCCAATTTCACTAATCGTTGGAGTCAAATCAAGTTAGACTAATTTAATACTTTAAAACTTAAATGAGCGAAAAATATGTCAAAAATATACTTCCTCTGTCCCTAATTACTTGTTCACTTTTGAATTGACACAACTATTAAGAAAGCAATTATTGATATAGTTAGTTTACCATTTTACCCTTATTAATTATAAAGTAAATAGATTCAAAATTTAAGATTTTCAAGAAATTATATCTTTTTCAAAGTAATTAATTGAGGGTATAATAGGTAAAATTATTTTGTCCTTCTTGATTTGTCAAAATGGACAAGTAATTAGGGACAGAGGGAGTAGTAAGTTATACTCCTTCCGTCCAACAATAGTTGTCCACTATACTAAAAATAGTTGTCCAACAATACTTGTCTAATTTAGAAAATCAAGAGATAATTTATCTTTCGTGTCTATTTTATCCTTCATATTAAATATTATTTATCATCTAACACATTTATCAAAACATTAAATTTAATAAAGTCAAAGGATAATACAGTAATATTACCCCTATTATTAATTGTTTATTAAGGAGTGCGTCAAGTCAAGAGTGGACAACTGTTATTAGACAGAGGAAATAATATTAGGAAAAATCCTTTTGGCCAGAATTTGGCCAAAATGATATTTTACATATGTTATTTNATATACTCATTCAGTCCTTCTGTCTTTAATTACTTGTTCACTTTTGAATTGACACAACTATTAAGAAAGCAATTATTGATATAGTGAGTTTACCATTTTACCCCTATTAATTATAAAGTAAATAGATTCAAAATTTAAGATTTTCAAGAAATTATATCTTTTTCAAAGTAATTAATTGAGGGTATAATAGGTAAAATTATTTTGTCCTTTCTTAATTTGTCAAAATGGACAAGTAATTAGGGACAGAAGGAGTAGTAAGTTATACTCCTTCCGTCCAACAATAGTTGTCCACTATATTAAAAATAGTTGTCCAACAATACTTGTCTAATTTAGAAAATCCAGAGATAATTTATCTTTTGTGTCTATTTTATCCTTCATATTAAATATTATTTATCATCAACACATTTATCAAAACATTAAATTTAATAAAGTCAAAGGATAATACAATAATATTACCCCTATTATTAATTATTTATTAAGGAGTGTGTCAAGTCAAGAGTGGACAACTGTTGTTAGACAGAGGAAATAATATTAGGAAAAATCATTTTGGTCAGAATTTGGCCAAAATGGTATTTTACATATGTTATTTTACTTTTTTGGAACATTTTTATCTTTTTAACTTTTATACCTTTTAATTAAAAAAATGATTTAAAGATTAGTTTATATTAAAATAATACATTTTAAAATATTTATTAAAATTTATATAATTCAATTCTCGAAAAGTGAAATGAGTATTATATTTATGTGTTTTTGTGCTGGATGTCTGATTAGCTGCTTAAAGACAATTGGTTGCAAGTAAAGTAGCACCATTAATGTTATTTCACTCCATGTGTAAAGCTTACAATTTTCAATGGAGGCAAAAATATTTGTATAAATTATATGTGGTGGGCCTTTTTATTATTAAAATTAAAAGAAAAAGGAGGAGCAGATAACACATTTATTTATTTATTTCCATACGTAAGTCTTGACATAAGGGTAACGTAATATATGCAATAAAATGTTTAAAATAATTACTACAAAAAAATTGTCTAAACTAACGAATGTCATGTAATTAACTTTAAATAAAATTGAATGAATATGGATAAAATTTACTCAAATAAAACTTTTCGGCAAGAATTTCAATACAATGAAATGGTTGAAATCTCTTTATCTTAATTTAAAAAATTAAATTTAAAATTTTGAAAATAGGAGATTCTTTTTAATTATAAACGTCACCCTCAAAATTGTATGAAGCAATGGACAAATTCAAATATAATTAAATTTTAGAGTTCATAAACCTCTCCTCAAATTAAGGTTAATAACACTAAAGAAGTAAAAAAAAAAAAAAATCATGTGTAAAAAGATCATATATACCTATTAAAAATTAAGATAATGAATTTAAAATTAATTTTTCACTTTCATTAGATAAAAGGATATATATGAACCACTTTTATAATGATAGAGGTATATGTGAGTC
This sequence comes from Solanum stenotomum, assembly GCF_019186545.1. Lineage (NCBI taxonomy): Eukaryota > Viridiplantae > Streptophyta > Magnoliopsida > Solanales > Solanaceae > Solanum > Solanum stenotomum. Next base: position 63,536,472 of record NC_064283.1, read on the forward strand.
ATTTTTATAACGATAGAGATATATATGAATCACTTTTATAACAAGAAAAAAAGAATATAATATTATTATTATTATTACTTAATGTTATTATTGGAAAAATCTTTTTGGCCAGAATGGTATTTTATCTATGTTATTTTACCTTTTTAAATATTTTTACCCTTTTAACTTTAATACTTTTAACCAAAAAATGGAAAAAATATCAGTTTATTTTTTTTTTAAAAAAAATATAGTTTTTTTTTAATTTTCTGGCTAAATTTTGACTAAATTTTCTAGCTATTTAGCACTTTTCATTGTTATTATTATTATAAAAAGTGTCTAAGTGCATGAATTTTTGAAAAGGCCAGTCAAACTGAACTGGCAAAAACAAAGAAAGAGGAAAATTCACCTCCAATTTGCCAAACTAGACAACGAAAGTTCAAATAACCAGGCTGATGAGACTTACAAGTCTCCAAACAAATATATTATCGGGTAATGCTAAATTATCAGAAAATTTAGTTAGAATTTGGCTAGAAATTTAAAAAGTTAATTATAATTTTTTATTATTTTAAGATAAACTGATATTTTTTTTCATTTTTTAGTAAAAGGTATTAAATGTAAAAGGGTAAAATGTTTAAAAAGGTAAAATACCATTCTGGCCAAATTTTCTGGCCAAAAGAATTTTTCCTATATTATCCATTTTAATATGCTTGTCTGATTTTAATTTAACATGAAATTTAAGAAAATATTTTCTCTGTTCATTTTTATTTTATATTAAAATATAAGTATTAACTTTTACTTGGTTCATTTTTAAAAATAAAAAATAATTCATTAGTTACTTCATAATTTACTCTTATTATAAATTATAGTTATTTTTCAAAGCATTGAATTTGTTATATTTAAATAATAAAGTAATAAAATTAACATTTTATTCATCGTTCTTTAAAGAATATGTCAAATTAATAATTGGACAAGTAAAAATGGACGGAATTCTGTTGAGGTGGTTATAAGTTTGGTTCTATATAGTACTAAGTATTGGAACACAATTACAACCAATTTTACAATATATGGAGTTGACCCTAACAATCTCTTTATGTCATTCACAGGCCAAAAAAAATCAAATTTTAGATTTGACATGTGAATACTCTACACTCCAATCAAACTATATATTATTAATTGATACTCTTCTTATTTTATTTGGTTTTCAATTATTTTTTTAAAAATAATTCTTGACTTTATCCTATTGGCAGCCTAGCAATGACAATCTTTTTTTTTTTGTCTGTTCATTAATTCTACTCTATCATTTTTATTTTTATTTTAAAAAATACTCTATTTTATTGGAAGAGAACCTCTTTATTATAGCAGCTAGAAAGGTAACTTTAATATGAAGAAAAAGTTGTAAACGTCCACATTGCATAAAATGTTATTTAACCTTAATCTAATTCTACTTTTTTGTACATGTGGAATATTAAATACTCTTAAAAGATAGTAGCAACTCAATATCTAACTATAATAATTTTTCATACTAGAAACTTTTGACTTTGATAAGAAAATAATTAAATTAAACAGGGACAATAGGACCCTTTTTGTTACTATAGTTGCTAAGCAAGACAACAAGTTCATTTGACTTTCTTACTTCCAAGAAATATTCTTGTTTTCCATTCGGTATTCGTATTTATATTAAAGTTCAATTAATTTGAATTTACACTATGTATTCCCTTTGTTCCTATTTATATGTCATTATTTTAGATTTTACGTGCATTAAGAAACTAAGTAAGTTTACTATTCTACCTTTATTTAAATTTTTTGGAACTCAAGTTTTCAATCAATGAATATGAATTAATTTATTTTGATTGATTAATTTAACCAATGGACATGAATCATTTACTTAGTTTTTCTAAGTTGGTCAAATGTATATTTTCAAGGCTAATAACTCACAAGAGTAAAAAATGAACAATATGTTAATTTATGCATTGATTTTATTAAATGACAGAAATGACATATAAAAAGGAACGAAAAAAGTATTTTATACCCAGAACTCGAAATTGACAACCTCATCTACTATACCATATCATTTCATGGTCATTCCAGAGATATTCATGCAAACCTCAAAAGTTGTGCTCTTTCCTTTTCAATTTTTATGAAGTTTAAATGGATACTCCTAGAAGTTTAATTTAAAAAATAAAGTAAGCTCTTTGGAGTTTTTTCAAACCCCAAAAATTAACTCACATGAAATTTTTTTACCCGTATAATAAGATCACAAGGCCATTCCCGCTATCAATACACATAGAATATAACACTCTTCCACACATCATGGGTCGTCAACTGAAGCATAAATAACATAATATGTAGCCTAATATTAATAAACATAGTAACAAGGATCGATGAATATGTATGGCTTTTATATCATGTGAAGAAATAAACATTCGATCTAACTCAACCCTAAAAACTAGTTTACGAGGAAAAAGAGTGTTCAAGACGACAACTCATTTCCTCAATCATATAGATCGGATAGTAATTATTATCAACATGTCATGAGATTTTCGTGGGCGATAGAAAAGTATGTCGTTTAAGGGTAAAACAAAAGATTAAAAGGTAAAACAAAATATTAAAAATCAAATTATTTTTATTATTTCTATTTTAAGCGAAACTAATAAGAAATAGTGTCACATAATTCACGATAAAAAATTTAAAACACCAATTTAGGACCATATATGTTTGTGAAAGGAAAATGAAGTCAACTGCCATGTGAATTGATAATACATACACCTTTGTCGTAATGAAAAATAGAAACATCATCAATTGACTTGCAGGTCTCATGTTCCTTGTTTTTGAGGAATCAACTTTTCAAGATATTGGAAATCTTCATTTTCAAACCATAGCATTTAATTCATTCATTGAACATATATAATAATGTTGGGTTGGATATATATATATATATATATGTTCTGTCACTATAAATATAGAAAATTTCCATAACAGTCATCACGTGTAAGTTTACCAAGAGGGAGAAAGACTTTGTCGTCGTATCAAGTGTAATTCCATAAGTAAAATTTAAAAATGATAGTCTATGCAAATTTCACTTTTTACGAAAATTGAGAAGTTTGTTGTCTAAGATAAATCGTCAGCTCAAAAAAAATATGGCAAAAAAAAAAAAAAAGACATATAGGCATAAGTCACAAATATTTTTAAGCTGAATATCTATCAAAAATAATTTTTCTATACCTTTGCGATATTATTATTATTGATATCACATTCAACTAAAGTCTCTTTTAAGTCTTAAGTTCCTTTTAGATCACCTCATATTGGGATGTCTGCGCTAGGGGTGGATGAAGCTATTTAGCTTAAGGTTATCCAAATCTACTATTTTCTACGTAAAATCTACAATAAGTCAATAACTAGTAGATTGAACACATGATATAAAAAATATACTTAATAGATTCAATGCTAAAAATACTAAAAGTTTGAACCCCAAAATTCAAATCCATCATCATTGCATATCTCATATCCTCTGCCCAATCGACAACCACTCTAATCTTATCCTAAGAAAATAGCTGGTAAAAGGAATATTCGTAGGGTAACATATCCATATAACAAAACTTTTCCACTAGGTCAATGCTTAATACTATTCATAAATATCGTACTTACATTTTTAAAATGTATTTTCTCAATAATATGATTTATTATAAGTTATAGTACTTTTCATATAATTTTTAAATATCTAAATTTAATTTTATATTATCAATTAACCTAATCTAATGCAGCATTAAAAATTAGTCAAAGATTATTTTGAAATGGAGGGAGTAAAAAGAAAAAGATGGAAGAAACTAGTGGTTGCAAAATTGCATAAAATATCGTCACAAATTAGTGAACCAGGGTAGCTAGAACCAAAACCAAATACTAGTATTATTTGATCTAAGATCTTGTGTGTGACATGACTGTAAAATGTTCACACAAATACCAAGGGAAAAAAAGTTCCCAAACATTAGAAAATGACAAATAACCATTTTTATGGAGAATGACTTTGAACGCACCAAACACACAAATACTCCATTCACTTGCAGAAAAGTAAAGGACACCTAAAATAAATAGATCACAAGAGATTTTCCACAAAAAGAATACTAGTCATAGGGTAGGTATGTCATTAGATGCACATTTCAATTTTATTAAACAATTTTGTTGCAGCAAAAAAAGTAGGGTAGAGCAATGTTTGTCAATTTTATTGTACATGTAATGTAAATTTCAAACTGCAACAAAGAGTACACAAGACATTGACTTGATACACAAGTCTACTGCATTGGAAGTCCTAGATCAAAAACTGCAAAATTCCAATCGCGTGCAAGACCTTAGGCGCTTTTCTTCACCTCAGCAGCCTTGATGATGTCAATGAACTCCGGCTATAAAATACACAAAAAGGAAATGTTAAGAATAAGCTACTCACTATTCTTTTAAAGCAACCATTTATCAACCCTTATTCATTGTTTCTTAAGCCAAGTGCCAGAGTATTTTTCACATACCTTCAAAGAAGCTCCACCTACAAGAAAACCGTCAACATCTGGCTGTCCAGCCAACTCCTTGCAGTTTGCACCGCTTACAGATCCTGCACGGAGCATTTAGTACAATTCAGTTACTTGGTAAAAGCAAATGGGAAAATGATTTGTTTTGTTTATAAAGTGAATTAACGAGGAATTGAAATATGCCAAACAAGTTTAGCATGTGACTAGCTGACTATTTAGTCATTTTGCAGCCAAGTTATGGTTACAAAAGCTAGTGTTTAGTTACGTATTTGACTATACACCAAATACTTCAAGTCCGCTTCATTAAATTCTGGCTATATGCTTGCTATCCATTACTGTTAAACATGTATCAGAGTTACTTTATTTGAGAAGCCAGTATAATGTGTCCAACAAGAAATGGAGCTAATCTTATCTCCCACAAACGTGTGGAGTGTTGGGAAGAACTTCTCAAAAATTTTAATGCTGGCACATGGATGATAAGTGAACAGAGAGAAGCATCACATTATTTGGATAAAATGCATAGCGGTCAAAGAACATTACCTCCATAGATGATCCTTGTTGAAGCAGCAACTTCAGCGCTAACATTTGCTTGAAGCCATTTCCTCAATTCAGCATGTACCTGGAATGCAGAAAACAACCTTAAAACAAAAGTGCAGAAATTCGTACCAAATAAATGATCTGGGTGTGCTTTCATTATCTTACATCAATGTAATAACATAGTCTATTAACTGGAAAGAGACTAGGAGAAACTTGCAATTCTATCTTGAAATTACTACTCAATAGGTTGATGTGGAAGTAAAGAACAGTTAAGATAATTGTTTAACACATTGGCTTCTTCATCCCTTTTCCAGACCACCAAGAGATCCCAGGACAAAGCCTAGAAAGAATATGAAAATAGATCTTTGAAATCTAGTGTTAAAATAATTGGAAAAAAAAACATGAAAAATATCACCTGATGTGATCAGTATTTAATCACTGATACTAACATTCCAAGTATAGTTGAAATTCAATATAGATCTCAAGGAACTTGACTGAGTAAATGAAACAAGCTGGTCAAATTAACTTACTTCCTGGGCTTGTGCAGGGGTTGCAACCTTTCCAGTACCAATAGCCCAAACAGGCTCATAAGCTACCACCACATTTGACCAATCTTTTACTCGCTCTGCAGTAAGATGAACCGGAAACAATTAGATGAAGGACTATGAAAGATGGTCAAAAGTGGCGCAAAATGAAAGCACCAACGTCTGTTGGAGCTCTAAGTGCAATTAAAGCGAGGGCTTTTAGCAAAGAAAAGCCCCAAGAAAGAAAAAACTAAAAACAAAATTGTAGCTCGATAAGTGTAACTATAAACACAAAATATAACTAATTCAGTAACAGAATAAAAAATACTACTAAGCTATATATATGTTGTTGTGCCCTTAAAGGTCAATCCCTACGTTACATGTCCACAACCTGGGCTCTGTGAGCTTCAAGGCATAAGCACGCTTTAAGCAAAGCCTTTAAGAACATTCCAGTGAAAGTTGCATAAAAATAGAATGATGTTAGACATTATGGAATGTCCAAAAAAGGAAAGCTTATTATGTAAATTTCAAATGGTACAAATTGACATCCCATGCATAAACGACGATACCAAGTTGTCACTCCTAACATACACTAGGAAGCCCCGTAAGCACTCACAAAAAGAAATAAGAAGATCTGCTAGATCCAGTTTCTTTCCTTGTTATCTTCCATCGCTTTACTTACAAATAAGATGATCTGTTAGTTCCAGTTTCTTTCCTTGTTATCTTCAATCGCTTTACTTTAGTCTTTTCATTTTACCTTTTAGTTTCTTAAAAACCTCATCAATCCATTTATTTCTTCATGCTTCCCATTTTCATGCTGATATTATCACATTAAAGTGGACGGAATACTAATCAACATAATTTCATCGAGTCACATTCTAGCTAAAAAATAATAGTCCATTAACTAAGAAAGCATTTTGATAGGTCTACCTGCAATAGCCTTTGTTTGTGCTGCAACAACATCCATGGTAGATCCTGATTCTCTTTGCTCAAGAGTCTCCCCAACACATGCAATTACCTTCAAACCTTGTGAAAGAGCATATGCTACCTTGTCTCCAACAAACTGCAATCAAACGGTTAACAAGTTATAAAATTGTAAAGCTAACCCTCTTTCAGTTCAGTAATTAATAACTACATTGAGGATATAACAGAAATCAGCAGATTTATATGAAATAGCTTACCTCATTTGATTCACCTAAAATGGCTCTTCTTTCAGAATGACCCAAAATGACCCACGGAATGCCCAGATTAACAAGCATATCGGCACTGCACATAGAATAACAATTAGCTTAGAATAAATTATGATACTCAAATTACAGACTAGATCCTCTCAACTATGAACAAGACTGCAAAAAGATAGCGCGAAACATCCATGGTCAAAATAAAAATCCAAGACTTGCAGCCTGAAGAAACAATACATGAGCCTAGACCACAATAATTACCTAACTATCACCTCTTTCCTCAAGATGCAGGTCTCAAACACTTAGCAGCTAGATATATCGTCTTCCCCTAAGTACAACATGGTACACAAGTAGAATAGTAACATACCTAACTTCACCGGTGAAAGCACCCCCCTTCTTAACCCAACAATTTTGGGCAGCAACATGAAAATCAGATCGCAGCTCATTCTTGACCAGAGGAAGAAATACATATGGAGGGCTCACAACAACCTCTGCAAGAGAAGAAAGTTGCCAAATGTGTTAAGCACACTAAGATCTTATCCAACCACATCAAATTATCAATAGCCCACATAAAAGCAAGTTAAGAACTTGAAGGATGATTCAACTACACTGTTGTCTCACAACTGTTTAAGCATTATCCTCATCTGTCCAAGTCCAGCTTGAGTGAAATTGAGAGCAACAATATATTGGCAAATGATTATATATTTCAGAAAGACCTAAATTGTTTTCCATCAAATAAAGTGACCGAGTCTTCAAATTAGGAGACAATGTTAAAAAGCTCTATGCAATATTCTCCACCAACTATTCACATATATGATATAATAAGCAGAAAGATGATTCTTTTGTTCCTTCAGTCAGTTAACTAATCAGATGGAAAGCGTAAACATATCTCTGGAGTCCACACTGATCAAGTTGTCTGTCTGATATATATATCATGTTTAGAAAATCAGATACCTTCAAATTTTATAGCTTTGATACAGATATCATTTTACTAAAACATTAGGGTATGTTACAACCAGAAATTTAAATATATTACATTTGTTTGTCTTATGGGCTTAGAGGAGTGGATATTGACATCCTAAAATCATTATCCAGATACTTTTACACACCAATTTCTAACCAATCCACCCAAAACTATATATTAAAAACATCACTCATATGGAAAATTTACTTACCAACAACATCTTGTGATGGCACTTGACCAGCATTGAGTGTCGCTACTATCTTCTTGATCTCCTCACTGGTTCCATTCTGCATTGCATTCATTATTAGAGCTAAATCATCTATCAATTACCAAATATTATAAAGGCTTCTACCAAGCAACAGTTGATCGCTGGTGGATCTACTCATGAACCATAACATAGTTGAAAAAGATTTTGTAAGATATATATTGTTTTAATTTAAAATCATAGCTACACCTCTAAGCTTGACTAATACATAACACTTGGATATGAAACAGTAAATTTAAACAACTAATCTTCCATGCCGTGACCAGGGGTAGAGCTACCTATATAGCCATATATTACTACACACACAGTGAGTGACCTTTCAGCTGTTTTTTTTGTTTTATTTTGCTCTTTTTTTGTGAGTTCTTATTGATAAACTACTGAAAATTATTCAATAAACAGTATACTCCTAAACAAACGGATCCAATTTCATACAGATCGATTTACTCTTATCCCTCCACTTTAAGACAATCCATAGAAAGAGAATGATTGAGATCCAAAAAATAACAACAAAAAAGCCTATTTCCAGCACAATACACGTTTTCACTGAGAAAAACATAAGATCGAGATCAAAATCGTTAAACTAACAATTGTAATCAGATCGGTAAGCCAAAAAACTGTACTACTAACTGAATAGATTGAATATAAAGCAATTAGAACCGCTTCTCAAGCTTGAAAATACTATATATTCAGAAAAAAAACGAGACTATGGAAAAAATGTCAGAAAATAGATCGATTAATATTGAATGACGGAGAAACAAAAGTACTAAGTCGAGATATGGTAGATTCGGAAGCTTACGCATTTCCAGTTGCCGCCGACGAAGAAAGTTCTGCCCATTTTTACGATGAACTCGAAGGATTCACGAGAATTGTACAGCAAGATATGAGATCTAAAGTTTCTCTGTTTGTGTGTGGTACTGAGATGAGGGAAGCCAGGATTTTATATAATGGGCATGTCAGCCTTGGAGTTGTCACTAACGTCTGTGAATGTAATATGACTAAACTACCCTAATCTAATTTGTATGACTTAACTATTCATGAAAATTTAACTACCAAGAGGATTTATTTATTTTGGTTTTCCCCTTATTTGGAGTTTGAGTAATTTGAATTTAAAGATTTTTTAGGGAGAATTATACGAATTGAATTCATTAGGTTAGAACTGTCAAAAAGGATCGGCCCAAGTCTCGCGGGCCAAGGAATTTGAAGGGCTAGGGCGGGGTGGCCCTTCATTTGGTAGGCCTGAAAATGCTCAACCCAACCCAACCCAACCCTAGAAGGACCAAGGGCTGGGATGGACTAGCCCTTCTTTTTATTTTATTTTTATATTTTTTCTTTTCGAACTTGTAATTCTATAACATCAAGAAAATGAGAAGATTTGCAAATCAAATATGGCAAACAATGGTGTTGTTTCAATAACACTAGCAAACATTTAGTGTAATTAACATGTATCTCGCATACCAGATATGCGAGTGAGCTAAGAGAGTGACAAGCAAGATGGGAGGGAGGCGAGGGCGCAAGATTTGTATATGTATGCTAGATACATGCGAATCTACTTTGATAGAGTGTATCTAGAACAAATAAGTAACCTAATTTTGAGTCCATATATTCTGAGATATATGTATCTGGGTACGAAGATTCATAATATTACAACATAGCGTGTATTCAAATTTTTAGATTATATACTAGTGAGATTATTGTAAATTACTCTTGAATAAAAAGTTTTGGCCCATGGGCCGACCCCGGCCCAACTCTGATCAAGCCTCAAGGGGCAAGGGCTTATATGGGCCGGGCTTATAAGCCCTAGTTTTAAATGTGCTTGAAAAATCACATCCCAACCCTACCCCAATAACGGATAGGGTTGGGCTAGCCCTATGGGCTAAGCCCATTTTGACGGCTCTACATTAGGCAAAGTATTTATCCAAATTAAACCTAACTCAATATATTTATCCGATTAAACCAATATCCCAAACTATTTACCTGATTGCCCCCCTCCCTCTATTCTATTAGAGTATATATATACTCTAATAGTATCTATATACTCATGATATCAAGCGATAAACATGAATTAGTAGTTAACAACATGGGAAGTATGGAAGTAAGAGGGTAGCCACTTGTAAATAGTTTTCCTTTTTTAGGCACAAGTGTTTTTTTCCCTTTTTCTTTTCATATCCAGGGGTCAAACCCGAGACATATGGACAAGGGAGGAGTAGCCTCATCTGCTGCACCACTAAAAGGATGTAGTGCAACATATGTCGGATGGGGATGTTTCTTTGTTGACTAGAGGTTTCAATTTCGAGCTTTGAGTATGGAAAGATTATTGGTAAAGAGTGTTTCACTTGAATAAATTTTATAGTATTTGAATTAATCGGATATAAAAACACAATATTAACATCAGATTTAAAAAAAAAAAGAATTTATAAATATCAAAAAACGTCATTTTTTGGATAAATTATAAAAAAAAATATCACATAAAATGTATATTTTAATGTTATAAATATGTTTGTGTTGTCTTTTTTTCATGTAAATAAGATATATACTTATTTATTTTGTGTAAATATCAAATATAATTAAAGTAAATATTTGAGAGAGTGACTACTCACTTGTGACTCAACCAACACCAAAGAACCATTTGAAAATGATTATTGATTATAGTGGTGGAGCCACTCTTATCTAATTAAAATATTCTTTATCTCAAAATTTACACTATTTAAATAAGGTAAAAAATATATTTTATGAATATTCTATTATTATTTTTAAAATTTATTTATCTTTTTAACTTTTCTTAGTGAGTAGTTATACTATTTGTATTATGTTTTCCAAAAAAAAAAAATTGAAATACAAATTTATAGACATTTTCAAAGAAAGAATATTTGAAACGAAATTATTAAAGGTGAATATTCGAAGAGCATATACTTTGTAGGATATCCAGGGTTATATTAGTCATTTAGAAAGCTGGTGAACCATTTTTTATTTTTTACCTTGTGCTAAAGGAGGTCATAGTTTTTACAGTACACAGAAATCCTAGGCATCACAAAAAGTGGGTGGACACCAAGCAGATTGCATCCACAATTTTATTTTATTTTATGTTCTTTTATATATATTACTCTTATTTAGAAATGAGACTTAGAGGACTAACACTGCATTAAATTAGTTGTACAACATGCATAGAATTTTGTGCATTAACTTTTGACTGCATTAAATTAGTTGTACAACGTGCAAAAAGAATTGTACATTAACTTTTATAAATGACAATTACAAGGACTAACATTGCAATTATTATTATTACTCATTACTTACAAGGACTAACATTGCAATTATTATTATTACTCATTACTCCTTATTAGAATTATTATTATTACTCATTTTACTCCTTATTAGAGTTGACACTTTAAAGGACGAACACGGCACTACCAAGTTGTACATAAAGCATTTCAAATTGTACTATAAAATTAATTGTGCCTCATTAATTGTACACGTGTCTTTCTACATATACAACAACCCACATGAAGAATTACTTTTCTGACTTTTTTCCTCAGTTTCTCTCTATATATTCATTTTTTTTCCTTTTTTTCTACTTTCCATTCTCCCCTTTTACTCTCTCTTTAGTTAATCTTTGATATTAAATTTTTTATAGATCTTTAAAATATTTTGAATTATTAATTATTGTGACTTATAATACTTTGATATTTACGTAGTTTACAAATATATAAATTCCATTTTTAAAAAATTGAAGATACCATGCGCAAATTTTCGGTCAAACTTAAACTATTTGATTCTCGAAAAATAAAAAGTGTCACATAAAATGGAACAGACGGAGGATAACTCTCAATTAAATTTATTTCAGTTTTTATTTTCCATTTTTAACATAATTTTTCAAGTTGGATTTCTAGGAATTGTATTGTAGACCCATTTAGATTTTACCCTTTTGTTTTAAATTCAAAACAACCCTAAAAAACAAATGGTGATTACAGACAACAAAATTTCAATAATAAAGAAATTTGAACGATAAATTCTTCACTATCAGATGACAAAATTTGAAAACCATTAAAAAGAAAAAATGTATAACCATACAGAGATTTAAATAAAAATTTAGAAAGCAATGGAAGAAATCAGTGGTAGGCAAATCAAGAAAATAAAATTTGCCTAAATAGTAGACGTGGTTTGATGAGAAAGAACTATAGTATAGGTATTTATACAAAAGTGAAAGATATTGAATAGCCAATCAGATTGGACCAAGTTTATAGACGCGTGGGGACTTAACACAATTTTTTAATTGGTTCACGGTAGCGAAGATCTCTGTTTGTGATAGTGAACAACAACAATAATAAATATATTTAGTGTAGTCTTATAAAGTAGAATCTGAAGATGGTAAAGTGCAAAGAGATCTCATCTCTTCTACTTTAGAGTTAAAAAAACTATTTCTCATTAACCCTATTTATCGTTACGATAAAACATTAAAAAATACTACTATATTACTCCTTATTAGAAGTGACACTTTAGAGGACGAACACGGCACTACCAAGTTGTACACAAAGCATTTTAAATAAAAATAAGTTTACATATTTAAATGATGAAAAATAATAATCTTAATTAGTTAGTTTCCATATCTTAATATATTATTATATTTAAGTTCAGATATCCAGTTACTTTTTGGGACAACTTATATTGGGAAAACAAAAGAATATAAGAAAATAAATTCAAAAATAAACATAAAACAGAACAAAAAAGAGAATTAACTACGCAAAAAAGATTCAAAAAAATTACACATACAAATTCCTATTTCTTTTAATTTTGCTTGGCTTAAACACAAAAATATTAAAAAGTATATTTCACGTTTTAAATAAATATTACATTCAATATAATAAATTCTGTAACATAATAGGAGTTATATTTGTACATTCTTACACTAATAAAGAAATTAATTATAGAAAATGAAGACAATAAAAATAGAGTTATTGAGACAAATATTCTATTATAAGTAAATAGAAAGCAAAGAAACTAACTGTATTTTCAAAATTATAAATTAACGCAATTTTGAAATAACTTGAAAACTCCTGGAAAACAACAAAAATTAAAAATATAAAGACTGCAACTTCACTTATTAATAAACAACTTGAAATCTCCTCAAAAACAACAAAAATGAAAATTTTAAAGACTGCAATTTTACACATTAATAAATAATTTATTTTTAATAAAACCAATTGTATTTTCAAAATTATAAATTAACTTTTCATTTTCATGTTCTATCATTTTTGTTAGTAAAAATTGCTCCACCAAACTATGAAAGTATATGTACGTATTTCTTTAAGTAGCATATCAATATCCATCGACTCATTTCATGCTTTTATGTTTTAAAATATTATAGCCCACAAACACAATAAACTACTATTATCAACAAAAAAGTGAGATATGAATTTACATTAAGAAATAAATTTTTTGAAGAGTGTTATCAATATAATATAATCAAATTATCTAAGAATTACATAGAGGTCTAAAGAGAATAATTTAAAGGGAAAAGGGCCTGATATACCCCTCAGTTTTATCAATTAGAGCTGATATACCCCTCATTATGGTAAACTTTATTATAGATGTCCCAATTTTTTTTCAATACAAAAACTAAATAACAATATAGTGGAAAAAAATTGTGTTAAATTATAATATAGCCACAAAAAAAATTGGTTTTAAAATTTTCTCTTTACACTAACGAACGAAAGAAAAAATTAAAATAAGAATAAGAAACTCAAAAAATGATAATCAAAGACTTCAAAAAATAATTTATGTATAAAAAAGATTAAAATATACCTTGAAATTCGCTAGAAGGATCATATATACCCCTACATGATTTTTTTAAAATTTAAAAGTCAAAAACATAAATTTAAAACTATTTTTTTCACTTCCGTTAAATTAAGGGTATATGTGAGCTCATTTTGTAATGGTAGGGGTATATGTGAGCCATTTGTATAACGGTAAGGGTATATATGAGCCACTATCATAACGAGGGGCATATCAGCTTCAAATGACAAAGTTGACGGTTATATCAGACTCATTTCCCTAAATTAAATAATTTTTAAAAAAAAACTCAAGATTTATATCTTCACAAACACAAACAAATAATATTAAATGTATGATTTCAACAAAGAAAGAGTTGTAATTATATTAGACATATCAAATTATTTTACCTTGTAAAATCAAATTATGTAAGAATGTCTAACCATTTTCATTATAGATATATCTCCTATAATTTGCAAAATATAATCAAATAAGTAAAAAAATTATCTAGCAAAAGAAGAAAAAGATAAAGAATAAGGAGAAAATTACATTTAATCATAAGTCCTCTTACACATATAATCATTTTTGACAAAACATAAATAATCCAAAAGGAAATAATATAATAGAAACATTACTTCTTAAGCACCTAAAAAAATAAAGAATAATCAATCTATATAGCTCAAAATCCATTAATCTCCATCTTTGGATGATTTCATTTCATCCTATATACAAGAGTCAAGAAAAATAATAACAAATTATTACTCCTAAAATGAATCTCCATTTTTATGGTTATAAAGAGAATCATAAAAATAACAAACCAAAATAATTTATCCAAAGAAACAAAAATATGCTTTGACATATTAGCCTTACTTGCTAATTAAAAGTAATATATGAAATCATATTTCCAAAAGATAATGCACCTTAAAGCTTAAAAATATTGTAACATGTCTACCACTAATTCTCTAATTGAAGATCACTACAATATAACACACAATTTTAGGGTGATTTTATAGTGTTAATATAACCTTCTACATTAAATAATTAGAGGTTACAAATATGAAAGGCTTGAGAGGTTATGAATATGAAAGGTTTGGGAGTTATGAATATTATTAATTCTAATTTAAGAATAGAATTTATATAATTGAAGAGGTATAAGTTAAGAAAATGATTTTGCAAGAAAAAAAATAATTGAAAGAAAAAAAAAAAGGTCAGGAAATAGAGAGGTGCCACATCACCTTCTCTATTGGCTTCTCAATTATAATCTATTCACTCCAACCTCCTCTACACCTCAACTAATGTGGCCGTCCTTTCACCTTATATGTGAACCAATCATTGTCTGAATCATTTCCTCCTTTTAAGCCTTATTCTGTAGCCTTATTTTGTACATATATAATTATTGTTGAACATAGATATACAAGTTGGAAGATTGGTATTAAAATCATCAAGTTTGAGCTACATGATGAACATTTCAAGACCAAACATAAGGATATAATATACTAATTTTAAATTGGAAAACTAATATTTATGACAGTGCCATGATGTTTTGAATTGGAAACTGAAATTTAGGATAATAATGTTCTAAATTTTGAACCGAAAAATCCAAACTTAGAATAGCAAAATTGACAATGTTAAGTTTTGATTAATATTTAATACTTTATACTTATAAGTTGCATTTAGAAGTTTTGAAGTGAAAATACATAATTTAGGGATACAATTTCTTGAAATTTGAACTGAAAAATTCAACTCATCTGAAATATTAAACTAAGAAAATGAACATGAGGATATAGAATTATGAATTATGAAATTATCTCACAATACCAAAACTACCCTTATTTGTCTCATCACATTTTCAGCACAAGGTACAATTATTTTAAGCTGTGTTAGTCCTTTAGAAGTGCCACTTCTAAATAAGGGTAATAAATATATAATATAGGAGTAAAATAATAAGAGAATAGAAAATTGATGGGTAAAATGTTCTTTAAAATTTGTATAAAATAGAGAAATCTCATACCGTGCTAATTACATCCTATTCCAAAAGTCTTCTTAATTACAATAATTTTAAAATTTCCATTGCTCTCAAATACATTACTCAATTGTTCGATACATTGCAAATGATACATTACTTAAGATTTAGTTGCGTCGGATATATTCCTCTACTGTCGAATACATTGGTCTCTACTCCGTTGTTGTGTCATACATTCCTCTATTGTCGGATACATTGATCTCTATTGATTTTGTTGTGTCAGATACATTCCTCTATTGTTGGATACATTTGTTTCTACTATGTTGTTGTGTTGGATCCATTTCTGTATTGTGGGATACATAACTATATATGAACATGATTCATAATGGGAGGGATGTATCCAAGAGGAGATTTTTGTAATTTTTATAAATGGTAGGAAATTTTACATACATACTACTTGGCTGGAATATTAAAACTTTTATTCAATGACTAAAATATCCCAGCACATAGTATAATTTTTGTGGCGGTGTTCAGGAGTGCACGTGGTTTGCTTACAAACTAAATAACAATACACGTGTCAACAGGGAAAAGATGAAGGCTCATCCCAAACAATTAACTTTGAATCTTGAATTAGAGTCGCTAATGAACTCTGTTTACTAATATTGCAAGTGAAATTCTCATCAATGTCAATAGGAATTTTGAAACGTGAATGAGTTGTTCGTCCTCCTGGAAGTACTATTTGACTCCTCTCTAATTCAAAAACGTTTCATACACTTGCCAATTAGAACTTTTGGATCCTCACTCGCTTAAACAATTGTGTTGCTGAGTGAGGCAAGTGACCGAGAAAAACAGTCAACTTCTAGAAACAGACCTGCTTTGGAAAATGATTGATTTCAGATTCTCTAATTTTCAAGCCTTCAAGTACAATTTCACACCCTTTTCAAGCTTTTAAGATTTGTAGGGAACCATAGTGTTCTATTTTGGATGATGTTGTATTAGTATTTAGTAGTTATTCTTAGATAGAAGTTATGCTTTTAGTATCATCTAAATTTCTTCCGTTATTTTTGTATTGTTTGAATTGCAACTTCTGATTTATTAGCAGACTGGCAGACGATATCAAAACACCATAGTTTATCATATTCATAATTACAATTGTGGAATTGACAGGATGATCATACAATAGGAGACTAATGATGTTTGGAAATGATTTAGGTAATATTCATTTCCTTAATGAGTTATTATATGTATTTTTGACACACATAATATTTTATGAAGAAGTTTTCACATTTTATGTCATTATGCATGTAGGATAGGTTTTGCTTTAAAAATTTCTTGTTCAACTTTTCCTTTAAATAAGTGAAATTCAAGATATATAGTTTAAGAGGAAATGACAATAGGGTTGCGGACTGTCTCAACTTCATTTGAAATTGTCACGCCCCAAAATCTTCAAGCACACAAGAAGAGAGATAATACATGCAAAGAGTGAAGAAGAGAGAGAAGCACCGGAAAAATTTGTGAATACAAAATGGGGCTACCCAAAAGAAGATGAAGAGAAAAAAGGAACTAAAGAGCAAACATGTGTTAAATAGTCACATATGGATCCAAGTATAAACTATAAAGTAGACATTTGTTAGTTTGTTGCACAATTTGTATCCTCTACATATGATAAACAATGACATGCTAATCTTATATATCAAAACTGAAACATCTGCTATATCACTCTTCTAAGTAAGGGTCATTATTTTGGTTGTATTACATTAGTTGGTATTTGCAGATCGTTAAAGTTGGCATCATAATGATGTTTGTTGTACATATTCTAATTATTTCTAATAGTATATAATATATGATATTATCTATCTTCTGCAAAAGATATCACCCTTGATTCATTAGTATTAATATTTTTACAAGCATAATATTTTGACTATTGGGCCCGTGCTTGCCACGGACCTCCCCTATCTAGTATATATATATATATGGTAGTATTACAAATATTACTCTCTTTTATTTAATAATAAAAAAGTCATACAACTTTAATATCATCAACTTATAATTTGAAAAGACATTCATAAAGGTGTTTTTTTAATTTAGCCTCAGTTAGTATTTATGTGGTTCAACTTTGAGTGTGTAGAATATATATTTAAATTTGTATAAATTGAATAAGTAAATACATATGTGTACGTGGTGATTCGCCTCTTACATTGCGTCTTACGCGTATTGTCTCACATATGACGTTTTATTCAATTATATATATATATATGTGTGTGTGTGTGTGTGTGTGTGTGTATTTGTATACGTCTAAAGTTGACGAATATAGTTATTAGTTGAAACTAAGGGTGTGTTTGGTATGAAGGAAAACATTTTCCAATTTTCTCATGTTTGGTTGGGCTAAATGTTTTGGAAAATGTTTTCCAAATCAACTCATTTTCCTCAAATTTAAGGAAAATGACTTCCCTTCTAAACTTAAGGAAAACATTTTCCAAAACTCTCTTCCAACTTCAAATTACAATTATTTTTTTGTTAAAAAAATCAATTTATTTGGTCCCTACCCTCAAACCACCCCCCAAAAAAAATAAAAAAATTTAAAGCTTGTTTTTAAATTCAATTTTTTTTACCCCACCCTCACCCCTACCCCCACCCCCTCCGAAAAAAATATTAAAAATTATTTTTAAAAGATATTTCTAATTTCAATTTTTTATTTTTTTACCCCCACCCACTACCCTCGCCCCCCCTCCCCCATCAACCCCCCTATCAGCCTCCAACCCCGTTCAAAAAGAAAAAAATTTAAATTTGTTTTTTAAAAAATATTTTCAACTTCAAATTTTTATTTTTTCATCCCGATCCTCGATCATCCACCCCCCTCTCCGGTCACCCCCCCCCCCCC
>NC_064283.1:63556276-63651782 GCF_019186545.1 Solanum stenotomum
GGAAAACATTTTCCTTCATACCAAACACACCCTAAATATCATGTCATTTGCAAATCATGTTGGATTAATACTACTTTTATTTCATCTATCTTGTTATATTATTTACAAATTATATAGTATCGATATGAGTCTATAAGATTTTTATCCTATTTATCTTGTTGTAGTATTCACAAATTATGTTAGATTTATATGAATTTGTACCGTCTTCATTCTTCATTTTACCTATTCATTCAATTATTCACAAGTCATGCAAAAGTAAAATTGTATCGTACTATTTTTATTTTATCTATTTTGTTCCCGATATTCAAAATCATGTCAAGTTTGTATACCTTTATACTCCTATCTTTATTTTGCATATGTTTGTTTAATTATTCAATTTAATTTTTAACAACTTATGATTTGTGCCACAGTTGACAATTTTGCAGGCAGGCGGCAGCTAAGCATGAAACATTACGAATCACATTGTTTATTCCTTTATGGCATTAATTAATTATTGTTGCTTCTGACCATTGGAGAGAATCTAACGTTATATCGACCATTGTCAATATACACACATACATTTCTTATATATCAATAATTGAGATGTATAATTGTGTAGTCCTTTATGAGTTTATTTTTATTTTTGATTTTATAAATATTTCTTTTATAAGATAGATTTTCATTTTATATGCAAAGTTTTTTGTAAAACACATAAAAAATAAATAATGAAAATTTATTCTCTTCAATTTATAAATGATCGAAGTTTAAATATAAAATTAGCTCTTAATACTATGAAATTTATGTAAAATTCAAAAAAATAAACGCCCACCGTGGGGCTCGAACCCACGACCACAAGGTTAAGAGCCTTGCGCTCTACCAGCTGAGCTAGACGGGCCTTTGTTTTTTATGATCCGATAACTATAATTAATTTATTAAAGCTAAGAAAGAATTTGGATACCTTATTCGCTTTCCCTTTTGTAGCTGGAATGACTTTATATAAATTATAATACAAAAGTTGGAGTTCTTTCCTTTTATTTAAGTTCTAGGATCTTCGGCCAAGCTACTTTGATTAAACAAGGTTTAAATAATTGCTATGATTAATCATGGTACCCATCACAATTAACATGCCTTAATCACTAATCAACCATAAATAAGATTCTTGCCTAAGTTAAAGCATTTTCAGTAGTAAATACAGGTGTCTACACCGAACAAACTTAACTTACCATAGTGAAATGATTTAATGATGTGAAAAAATACATAAATTTACCGTGAGGCGAATATGTTTTATACCAATCTTCAGTTACCTCAAATGGGGTTGGGAGGGGGCACAGAAAAAGGAAGAATAACGGAAGAGTAGAAAAAGTCAATAGAAATAAAAGAATTAACATAACCCAACAATCAACTCTGCCCTCTCAATATCTTCAATCCAGCATGAGAACAAAAATACAGAAAATAAAGCTAGAATATAACACTGCAATTGCATTTCTGATCCAGTAGGAAATAAGAAGTATTTTCCTTTCACCAACATTGTCAATCTTGGAAAAATTAGAAGCACTTCCTGTGGACAATAGAAGGACCAGATTCGTCATACTCTGCCTTTGCAATCCACATCTACAGAAAATAAGAGAAGCAGAAAACACCGTCAGTAACTGTCAAGTTTCTAAGTACGATAGACACCGAAAAAAAGCAAACTTATAATTATTAGGAGGGAGGGGGAAGGGGCGACGCAAACCTGCTGGAAGGTGCTGAGGGAAGCCAAGATAGAGCCTCCAATCCAGACACTGTATTTCCTCTCTGGTGGAGCGACCACCTTAATCTTCATGCTGCTAGGAGCCAATGCAGTAATTTCTTTGCTCATTCTGTCAGCAATACCCGGGAACATGGTAGTACCACCACTGAGCACAATGTTTCCATAAAGATCTTTTCTAATATCCACATCACATTTCATGATAGAGTTGTATGTAGTCTCGTGGATTCCTGCAGCTTCCATTCCAATCATTGAAGGTTGGAAAAGGACCTCAGGACACCGGAAACGTTCAGCACCAATGGTGATCACCTGCCCATCTGGGAGCTCATAGCTCTTCTCAACAGAAGAGCTGGTCTTTGAAGTCTCGAGTTCTTGTTCATAGTCAAGAGCTATGTAAGCGAGCTTTTCTTTCACGTCCCTGACAATTTCTCGCTCAGCTGAGGTGGTGAACGAGTAACCACGCTCAGTGAGGATCTTCATCAAACTATCAGTGAGGTCACGACCTGCCAAGTCAAGACGGAGAATGGCATGTGGAAGGGCATACCCTTCATAAATTGGGACAGTGTGGCTGACACCATCACCAGAGTCCAATACAATACCTGTGGAGAAGAAAAAGAATTAGAAGTAATAACTCAATTGATAACAACCATGTCAAAATTAGAAGGTTATAACTTAAGTAATCATATCCACAAAGCATCATATAAGTGCAAGATCTTTACATGGTAGAAGCATCAAGAAACTTGAGAGATGTCAGTCATATAAAATAATTATGCTAATAAAGAATGAAAATTTTCTTACCAGTGGTACGACCACTGGCATACAGTGAGAGTACAGCCTGAATAGCAACATACATAGCTGGGGTATTGAAAGTCTCAAACATAATCTGGGTCATCTTTTCACGATTAGCCTTGGGGTTAAGAGGGGCTTCAGTTAGGAGGACAGGATGCTCCTCAGGGGCAACACGAAGCTCATTGTAGAAAGTATGATGCCATATCTTCTCCATATCATCCCAATTGCTGACAATTCCGTGCTCAATTGGGTATTTAAGAGTTAAAATACCTCTCTTCGATTGAGCTTCATCTCCCACATAGGCGTCTTTTTGACCCATACCCACCATCACACCAGTATGGCGGGGACGGCCAACAATACTAGGAAATACAGCTCGTGGAGCATCATCTCCAGCAAACCCAGCCTAGATAATAAACCAATATAAGAATCTCTTAATTTTGTAAACAGAATGGGCAACAAGGTAATAAGCATCAGTAAAAAATGGCAGGCCAACTCTGCTGTAGTACAAAACACTTGAGCTTACCTTGACCATTCCAGTTCCATTGTCACAGACAAGGGGCTGAATATCCTCTCCGTCTGCCATCTTATGCTATTTCCTGCATTGAAAAACAAAACCTCAGTAAGAAATGTATATGTCCAAAAAATTACCATCTGATACTGATATCTTGATTCCTTATACAAGTTTTCGCTATTTGTAATTAACAAACAAGTTTAAATAAGCTGAACACATAAAGTCCCACATAAAAGAATACACCTTATGGGAAAGAGATGTTCATATACTATTCCTTCAGTCAAAGGTTACTATTACTTCGAACCTCTATTTTTTCAGTTTTCAGGGAAATATATTCTCTCTTTGCACGGATGACAAAGTAAAGGCTCCGCACATAAATTGAATAATAGTATGTTAACAATTATAGATATTACTATAGCTAATGATAAATCAGTGCATCAACAAATAAGTAGAACTATGTTTCACAACATCAGAGATTTTGGACATATTAAACCAGCTCACGAGATACACTAACAAAGTTGGTTTTCCATGGATAATGGATAAATGATATAACCACCACCAGTTTTTGGTGGATTTTACATTTATTAGGTTGAATAGGTACAGGCGTACAGTTTTTTGCAAGCCTTATAACTGCACACAATCCATAATACATAATGCACTTCAAGTTTCATAAAATTTACCCACATAAAACTCAATAGCTTCTATTTCACACAAAAAGCTACAATGAGACTCAAATAAACCACATGATTCAGATTCCATATTTCCCCAAATCCAGTGCATTACAATCATTAGAATAATCAGGATAATCATCAAAGGCATCTGCAATGTTCTATTTCCCTAGGATCATCAGATCAAATCAAAACAAATATCACTATTAGATTTGCTTCTGCTGTTCTGCCAAGCAATTCCAGAACTCTACGACATTATCAGTTAACACGCAAAGATCCATCACATTAATTCAATACTACATAAACTCTCAAAAAGTACTCAGCAGATCCAACAAAATCCTAATAAAAAAAGGAAGAAAAACTCTGTTTTCATGGATACTTGTAAGTTGTATCTATGCCATCTCTGCTAAATCTAGAAATGTGCTAAGCTCATTCAATTTTGATACTATTTTCCATATAATCAATAACTGAACATTCTGATGAACAGATCTACGGATCAAAAACATAATTACTACAAAAATGGATCAATTACACCTCAATATCATATACATAATTATCAAAAAAACGAGAAAAAGCGATTGTGTGATTGAATTGTAAAATGCAGATGAATAACTTTTTCTCGGACCTAGGAATCTAAGAGAACCGTGTAAAGAGAAAAAAAGGAAAAAAAAAAACAATTATGCATACATGGATAACAATATCTATGTCATATGTGCAAAATCTAGTAAATGTGCTAGCTCATTCAATTTTGATACTATTTTCCATATATCAGCTAACAACCAACACCTGAATATTCCAATTAATGGATCTATGGATCGAAAACATAATAATTACTACAAAAATCGATCAATCAACCTCAATATATATATATATATAAAAAAAAAAAAGGAAGAAAAACAATTCAGTTTCCATGGATAACAATATCTATGCCATATCTGCAAAATCAATAAATATGCTAGCTCATTCAATTCTGATACTATTTTCCACAAATCAACTAACAATTAACACCTGAATATTCCGATGAACAGATCTATGGATCGAAATCATAATAATTACTACAAAAATCGATCAATTACACCTCAATATCAAACATAATTATCATAAAAATGCGAGAATAAGCAATTGAAATTGTAGTAAAATACCGATGAACAGATCTACGGATCGAAAACACAATAATTACTACAAAAATCGATCAATTACACCTCAATATAAAAAAATGCAAAAAAATCGATTGAAATTGTAGTAAAATGCAGATGAATCGTACCTTTTTTCGGAGAGAAAATTGGTAGAGAAAGAAGAGAGAGAGAGGTACACACTAGCAAACAGTCAGGGAATGCAAAATGTGGAAAAGCTCTCTTTCTTCTTCTTCTTCTCTATTCTAATAACCTTCTCTAAGAGAAAAGTGAGAAAATAGGAAGAGTATATATTGAAGATTTGAGAAGAAATGTGAGCCGTTGGATCTGTGATGAAATGATATGAGTGACAGTCAGCATAACACGTCGTGGGGGGCTATCATTAACCTCATTACTCATTAGTGGTTGTCACACACTGGCATCTCCCTATTCTATCGCTTTTTCCTTCATTTAAAAAAAATTATATTTTGCTAAATATTAAATCAAATAATGTAATTTTTACAATCACAAATAAAAGGGAAGAAGTATTGGAGAGAGGTAGAGATGGATCAAAAAAGTATTGGTGGGGGAGGGGGGATGATTAGATAGTACGTGACATAGTTTTTACTTATGATCAATGATATGATCTTAGAAACGAGGTAGTTGAGTATAAATAGGTGATGAAGGACACATATTATGATAAGTAGTTGAGTGTGTCAGGCTTATGATACTATACTAATAATTGTTGTATTACTCTTGTAGTTTTTTTGTACTTCAATTATTGTATTACTTTGCAATAGTTGTTGTTCCTTTGTTAAAATTATTCTATCTTGCTATGCTTTCTTCACTTTCGGTTATGTCTTTTTCTGTTTTTCTTTTCCTCTCTACCTCTCAAAGTACATTAAGGTTTGCATATACTTTACTTTTTTCAGATTTCACTTATGAGATTTATACTAGATATATTATTATTAGATTTATTGTTGTACAAATTAAAGGGAAATGCAGTATCATGTATTCAACTGTATTTGAGTTGGAGCAGTGTGAGCAAATTCGAGACGATTTGCTAAGACAAAATGTATAAACAAAAAAGAACTCGCACTCGAGAAAGCGGCCCCTTTCTGCCTTTCTTGCTTGATTCGTCTGTATAGTAAATGAGTCATTTTAACCCTTTACGCAATGATAGAATAGAATGAACGAACCACTTGGCCGGAATTTAACATATAGAAGTCTGTAAGATCACCAGATGGGTGATGGTTCGGGATAGTTGTAAGACATTCGCGGTAACATCAATAGCTTATGAGCAACTTTCTTCTTGTTAAAAGTATTGTACAATTGACCCTTGTAGTCCTACCCTTTTCTGAACCCGCGTATAGCAAAAGCTTAGTGTACCAGTCGCTTTGTCTATGGACAAAACAGAAGGGGTACATGCACAAAGCACAAAGCACAACCTAGTATAAAACATGAAACACTAAATTTGTTTTCTGTGTTGCTACTACCAAAGACAAATCTGTCAAATACGAAGGAAAGAACAACTAAGAAATGGTGAATCCTAACTCACATGATGTCACCTACAACATTTATAGCTTCAACTGCTAAAACTGCATCCTGCAAAATGAGGGAGGGGGGCTATTTGAATAGCTACTCAATTTCATAAAATTTATCAAACTTAAATGAATGGAAATAAAAGATTATTGATTCTCTGCATCTTTCTGCTTGATTCCATCTATGCTTTCTATAGTAGGCAGAGTCTGCAATTCAACGATAGAGCAAATATTATAATCTGAACCAAGAGGAAGTATGAGCTTGTAAATAGATGGTATATAGATAAATACTCCCTCCGTCCCTTTTTAGTTGTCCACTTTAGAAATGGCACACAGATTAAGGCAACAATGATTAGCACAGTGAAGTTACAATTTTACCCTTATGACAACTTTTCACTTCAAAATTACAACCACTTATTTGAATTAAAGTGAAATAAATTGGAGGGAAACAACATACACTTTTACAATTTTCAAGAAGTGTAAATAAGGGTATAATAGGAAAAAATTTGTTGTCCTTTCTTGATTTGTCAAAATGGACAACTAAATAGGGACAACCAAAAAAGGAAATATGGACAAGTAAATAGGGACGGAGGGAGTACAAGATAAAGAATTCCTAGAAACGTGTAACTAATACCAAGATCTTTCATATAAAAAACACTCGATTCATCTTACAAACCAATCTTCCGTAAACGATATGCTCTCAATATTCGCAACAAGGGATAAGCGATGTTTCAATTTGGAATAATGTCACTAAAAATCATCAAACACCTTGTATTAGAGAGTATTTTTCTTGCAATTCATCACCAAGATTCAACAAGTTCATGTAGGGCTAGATATCTATATAGTGCAGACTGTAGTGTCAATATCAACTATTCATCCTTCATGCCCACCCTAGTGACACGTAGGGTTTGGGGAGGGTAGAGTGCACGTAGATCTTACCACTACCTTGTAGAGATAGAGAGGTTGTTTCGGAAAAACCCTCAACTCAAGTGCAGTAAATCCAAGTACAAAGTAGAAGAAAATAGTGTAGAAAATATAGCAACTAACACGGTGAACCAACAAAATAGTGCAATAATTGAAACACAGTAAACAACTGACGGTGCGAGATATCAAAATTAAGAACTACAATAATACCAGGTGATAACATGTACAAAAAACCAAAGACTATATGAAAAGGCTAGTAATACGACAACCCCTAACTACCTACTAACCGTTTACCCTTATCTCTGACCTCCATACCTTTCTATCCAAGGTCATGTCCTTGATAAGCTGAAGATGCACTATATCTTGTCTGATCACCTCTCCCCAATACTTCTTTAGCCAACCGCTACCTTTCCTCAACTCCATTTTATCCAGCCTCTCACATCTCTAAACTGGGGCATCCGCACATCGCCTCATCATATGCCCAAACCACCTCAATCTCTCCTCCTCATCTTGTCAATCACGGAGGCCACTCCTACTTTATCCCGGATACCCACATTCTTAATCCTATCACTCCCAGTATGTCCACACCTTTATCTTAACATCCTCATTCCTACTACTTGCATCTTCTAGACCTGTGAGTTCTTGACTAATCAAGACTCAGCCCCATACAACAAAGCCGGTCTAACCATCACTCTGTAAAACATACCTTTAGTTTTGGTGGTACATTTTTATGTCACACAAAGCACCAGATGCAAGCCTCTACTTCATCCATGCTGCACTAATACAATATGTGACATCATCATCGATCACACCATTTCCATGGATCAGAGACCCCAAATTCTTAAATCTATCTCTCTTGGGGACAACTTGTGTGTCAAGTGTCACTTCCACGCCTACCTCATCCGTCACATCACTGAAACATATTTCTAAACCTGTTTGGAGTTTAGTGGGTAATGCCTAGAACATTGAAAGATACCCTCATAAGCTCAGTGGGAAGGATACTTTTTTTTTTCATAACACCCACAAGACACACGTTTTTACTTTTTCCAACTTAAGTTAATTTGTATTTAGAGGGTAGAGTATTATAAATATATTGGTATAAAGAGGTACTTAATTGGTGACTTGTTTATCTCATCATAACGCTATGCATAGTGCTTTATATAATCATGTACTAGTCCAAAACCATGCCTGGTGCATTTTATTCCTTCTCTTATTTCATTATTGTTATTCTCAATGGATTAACAACAGAAAGTATTTATTTTCTCCACATGCAAGTGAAATTTTGGCTTAAGAATGTCAAAGGTGGCGGTCCATTGAATGTGTCTACCACATCTTCTGGCACAAACGTTGCTGCAACTAATTCTTGTGGCGGTCCATTAAAACTTTAGGAATAAAAATGTGTATCTAGTGGGAGGTATGGGAAGAAAGGATTCACAGCTGCTCTGAAGGAAGAGCTGAAGCACTAAATAGTTTGGAACTCAAAGCACTATATACTATGATGAACTTCAGTTAAAAGGGAGAGGTCATTTTTAGCAAATTTGTATTGACCTAGCAATTAGTTGATGCTGTTTCGTGAATAAAATCCCACCACAGATCACCCACCCCCCTCTTTTTTCTTTCTTTTTTTGCAAAAGAAAACAGTTAACAAAAGAGGCGTTCACCTGTGTTCCAGGTGCTTTTTGTGTGAAGAGCAAGGAGAGACAGTCAACCATCTCTTCTTACACTGCAAGTGGCCAACCCAGCTATGGCAAATGTTCACCAATATGAGAGAGATTAAATGGGTGAAACCAGGAAGGATCAAAGAGGTTTTGAAGTGCTGGAATAGAGATGGAAATGCAGGAAGAAAGGAGGAGAGTTGGAAGATGGTCCCATCATGTATATGGTGGACAGTATGGCTAGAGAGGAACCAGAGATGTCATGAAGGAAAGCAGAGAAACATACAAAGACTTAAGCTTAAATGTTTAGCTCTGTATTATTTTTGGTGTAAACAAGTAGTCTTAGATAGCTCAGAAGTAATCAGCACAACTATAGATTGGCTGTAACTTGGTAGGTATAGGATCCTATGTAAGTACAACACTTTTGGAGGGGAACTACACTTTTGAGGTAGTATACCTGTGGATAAATATAGACTAACTGTTACTTTTATCAAAAAAAAAATGAAAACAGTTAAAGTGGATTTAATCTAGAACAAGAAGCCTCAAATCGAAAGGTCGCTAACATATCCATAATCATCTCAAAAGCCTTAGTAGAAATCAATATGTAAAGTACAACTTATCGTTCATTTGCAGTCCATCTGTGTGACTATAAAAAAACTGGTTTATCCTAAACAAGCAGCATTCCTTCAATTCATTTGGAGGAGGTGAAAGTAAAACTGTGGTATCACATAGAATTTATTTTGTTCTTAGACATCACATACCCAAAGAATTTTTCAACTTTTTGTTGTCTTATGAAAGAGGTCAGGTTGTGCACATCTATAGATGCAACACGCTTCTTAGTAGTTAACATTTCCCGACTGGCACCATTCATTAGACAGCTACAAATTCAAAGGGGCATTATATCATACAGGTAAAAGACACAAGACAAAGGCCGCAGACTCTCCTCGCTTACTAGAAAATATTGCCATGTAATACACCTAAATTTCTTTCAATAGGTACTCAAATAATGCTGACTATAATGCCAATCTCATTTTGCATCCTACATTTACATTTTAATTACAAACAAGCAGTCAAGTATAGGAAAACATGTGTACTCATACATCATACTATACCCACAAAGTTTTCAATTTTATAGCTAAATATAGTCCAGATATGGCACAATTTGTCTTAAACCAGAACCATTTATTGGATAACCAGATTTTCAAAAGGGCATTCTATCAAACAGGTAAATGAAATAGAAGAAAGGCCAAAGCGTCCACCCTTGCTAGATAATCATATCACAAATAACACAACTAAATGTCCTAATACTAATGTTGTTATACATCAAACACCAACTTAAACATACTTTTGGACAGCATAAGCGTCAAAATCTTCACTTGCGAAGTCTCAATCCCAAAATAATTCAGCTAAAAAAATCCTCACCAGTTGGTACAAACCATACGAATTCTCAATATTGAATCCACTTCATTTGGGCCCATATCATTCCTCTATCACTTTTTTTTTCCTTTTTGCAGGACAAATTATGGGTTTCTAAAACTGAAGCCAAAGTGTAAAGGGAAAAAGTCAAGGGGGAGTAACCAGATCAGATTTGATAAAGTTCTGGACGCCGGACATCATATACCCAAAAGTTCTTTGCTGGCTTTACAAAGGAAGTCAGCTTGTGCGCATCTAGAGATGCAATCCACTAATTAGTAGTTTAACATTTCCCAACTAAGATCATTTATAATTAAGTTGCTCAGACTCTACAAAAATGTTGTCACACCCGTGTCAGATCCTTAAATAACACACTATTTTTGAAGGATCCCTGGTGACATTTTTGAATAGTCCGATCAACATAGATTATAAGATGGCCATAAACTCAAAGGGACATTATATCAAACAAGTAAAAGACATAGGAAAAAAGACCACAGACTTTTCACACTTGCTAGAAAAACATGCAAATTAATACATCTAAATTTCATGTAAATTCTATACTCATACATAATGTACTTCATAATAAATTCAATTTTATAACTAAGCCTAGTTCAAAGATGGCACAAATATGTCTTTAAACTAGCATCAGTAATTACATAGCAGTAATTTCATAGAGGCATTTTATCAAACAGGTAACACTCCACATAACAAACTCGCTAACCTCATAAGCATATTATTATATCTATATTCAAACAAGTTGGATCAGCTATACAAGTTTTCAACGATTGTTACAAACCATACAAATTCTCAATACCGAATCACTTCATTTGAGTCCATATCACTTCAATAATCAATCAATTTTTAGGGATTTTCTAGAAGTAAAACGAAATTGAGAAAGAGACACTACCAGATCAGGTTTGAAAAAGTTGTGGACGACGGAGGCACCAGCAAGGAGAGAAACAACAACAACTACAGTCGACCAAGCCATTGATGGAGTTCCTGTTGGCAGCTTCCCACCACCGAATTTTCTGTTCATAATTTTTTTTTTGCTTTTATCAATCAAAAGTTTTTCCAGTTAAAGAAGACGAAGAATGGAGTTCTGCAACTCCTCTGTTCTGCACTATAGAGTATAAAGAAGAAGAAGAAGAATAAAGGTTAAAGAAAATTTATTTAACAACATTAATTATTAAAGTTTTTTTTTTACTCATTATTAAAGAATTGAAATTACTCATGCATTAAATAAATATTAAGAGACTTTAAAAAAAATTGTATTTGTACGTCTCAAATTATTTATCGTAATTTTGTTTACATGGATAAAGAAATAGATATTGAATCTAAATCAAGTCCAAAAGTTAGCTCATGAGGAGACAATTGTGTAAAGTTTGTTCATGAGTGAAGGATTATTGTCGTGTTTTCATTTACATCAATAAAGAAATGGATCTTAAGTCTAACTTATCCAAAAGCTAGGTCATGAGTGGAGAATTATATAAAACTAGACATAAGAGAAAGATTGTTATAATCTTTTTCTTTACACCGATAAATAAATGAATTTTGAGTCTAGCTTATCCAAAAGTTAGGTCATGAGGAGGGATAGTTGTGACAAATTGTATAAGCATTCGTAAAAAAGTGAATTTTAGGTATAATTCAATCCCAAAAGTTAACTCATGGAGAGGACAAGACCATATAAAGAGACTGAACACCCATCACATAAACAATGTGAGACTCCAACACTCCCGCATGCCTAGGACTAGATATATAGAGCGTGAATAATATAAGATGGAGGTGGGGGGTCAACATAAAAAATAATAAATTGGGATATACTGACTCTAATATCATGAAATAAATTTAGGGCCTGACTCAACCACAAAAACTAGTTTATGAGGAAAGAATTGCTAAAATTAATAGAAGGAGTACCACAAACGTTATGGTAATCCAACATAAGTATCCTTAAGAAAATATTAATTAGAAGAGGTTTTTGATTATTTATTCTTATTTATGTCTTAAGACGTAGACATAATATATAAACATGTCTTTTAACTTAGCCACAATTAATATTTATATTCTCCAATTTTGTGTGTGCATGTCCTACTGCACAAATTTCACTCGATTTTCATGCATCTGCTGCCTGAGCCCAACACCACTGGTGAGCCCATGTATCCCAAAACATTATTTTTAGTTATCCATATCTTGTATTTTAAGTATAAATTTTAGGAATCACATAGTTTTAATATGAAATTACAATTTAACCCTATTTAGTTTGTAATTATATTAATCCCTGAAAAAGTAAAATAAATCGGATACATTAAAAACTAGCTCGAATACATAATATGTAGCTTGGATACACTATAAAATAATTTAGAATTAGGAGAGAAATAAGAGATTTTAGAGAATTTTACAAATAGAAGGGAATATTAGAAATAAGGGAAATATAAGACGTGTATTTCAGTAATTTTACGTATTAAATTTGCACTATTGAAATAGTTATGCCTATAAAATCATTCTATAAATAATCAATATAACATATTTTCCACACAATAACACACTTTGCAAAATACAATTACTAAAATGACAATATACATGAAAACACCAAATACAACACAATTCTCAAAACAAAAATTACATAAGAAATTAATAACAATAGCACAAACTTCACCAACTTTACTTAACAATATAGATACAATTTAAATACACATTAAAACCCAACACTATATGACTTGACCCAAATATGTTACAAAAGAATCTTGAAATAATCCCTCAAAATCAATCCACTTATATTAAAAAAAAAAAAACTATTTTTTTTTATATTTTTATTTTTACATCAAGCTCTTTTTGGAAGATTATAAGATGAAAAAATAGATGAAGCTGCAGAAAAAAAGAATCCAAAAAGACAAAGACTGGCTGCAGCATTTGAAGTGTTGAGAAATTTATCGATATCACTGTTTGAAAGTCTCCTCAATTCTTCTGTCATTGCAAAACTTGCTGCTGCTCCAGTTGCAAGGAAGTAGGAAATAAACTGCACAAATAAATAAATAAAATTATTTTACTCGAATTGTATGCACTGACAGTATAAAATATATCTACAGAAATACGTACTATTACTATATCACATGCTACGCTACACTATTCGGTTACAAAATTTTTAATTACACGTATAAGGAAGAAGATGCCGGTTCTAGCTTTAGGTCAAATCTTATATATATACACGGTTTTTAGTACATAACAAGTGTATAATCAATGTATACGATGATTATATACTAGAAAAAAATTATTTGATAAACAAAGATTAGGAATTTGTTTTTGTTAATTTCAAATTCTAATACATAAAATTTAAATTCTAAATTCGTTACGATATATAAAAACAAAAAAAGGGAAACAAAAAAAGGGATAAGGAAAATTAATGTACCTTGTCACCATAGAAGTCTAATAGACAGAAACCCTCACCACCTAGTCGATTTCCAGTGGTCACAAAAAATATTGAAAATGCAGTTTGGAGAAGAGTATATGCCATTCCAATAACCACAGTAGAAATCAAATATCTGCAAATTCCAAAAAAAAAAAAAACAATATATAAAAAAATTAGACTAATAAAACTCATTAATTTTGCGGTGGTGTGAGCTTGTTTGCACTGTCGATTTCAAATGCGTATAAAGAAAGGGGGTGGGTTGCGATAGATCGACAACCAACATAAAACTTGTCAATTCATGATGAATCTTCATAATACAGAAAGTATGATGATGAGGATGATATGAAATAAACTTAAATGACAAAATGATTGACTCATATAGTTGATTCCAATTTATTTGAAACAGAGACAAGTTATTGTTATAGACTTAACTCATTAATTACTAAAAGAACATGAATTCCATCGAAAACGTTTTTAACGAATAGATTTTATAAAAAAATCATGTATTTTATAGTGAAGTAGTGGAAATTAATTTTACCTATAAGCATAAAAGTCGGTAGACTTGGTTTTGATATCAATAAAACTGACACTAATAGTATAACTGTTGGTGGCGATCACGATGAGTGAAATCAACAAGAAAATCAACGTAACAACCCTCACAATGAGGCTGACAAATGGCGGAACAATAGTGGTTGGTGGTAATGATGGTGGTGCCATTTCACTTTCTCGTGAACTATAAAAATTCTTCTCGAATATAAATTATTATTATAACAAGAAGAAGTAATTAAAATATTTTGATAACAAAAAGAAGGTTTTCTTTGTAGTGAATAATACTTTGAGATATGTTTGCTTATATATAGAAAGAAAAAAAGGATAATTCCAAAAAAAAAAAAATTGTTGACTTTGTCTTAGTCAAAAATTAATATACAACTCAATTCCATTTTGTATTTTTAATTGATATTATTACGGCTTCCTCATGTAGAGAGTTTACTTTGAATTTTTTTTGGGACATATATTCCTTTTGCTTGCTTTCGATTTATCCTAAATGACGCGTAAGTTGAAGAAGCATAAGTAACGATCAATTTAAATAATATAATATAATAAAATTTAAATAATAATTAAAATAATATAATATTTAAACTAGTAGTATAATATAATACAAATTAACATGTAATAACCATCCAATTCAAGTAACAAATGTTTGAATTTGAATGGTTTAACACCATAGGCTTTTAAGTGTTTTTTTCTTCTATTAAGATTTAAGCACTTTTTATCTGAATAAATTTCCGTCATTAAAATTTTGAACAAAGTTTTAATATTAATATTATTAAAAGGTAATTTTGTTTGGATAGTTATAATTACCACCACTTGTCCACAACTACAAGCCGGGCCACTAAGCACCTCTATAATCACTATCGCCCATTGGCCACCTCCAATACCACTGCAGACAATTCCTATTATATCAATCATTGTCATCATCACAATTAGCATTACTGTCAATTACCGTCAATAGATCATCAAGCACCACACATCCATCATCTATTACTATCAACACCGACAAATATCAACTAACTTCATCATCACAACCATCACCACTAATATCAACTATCATAATTATCATCACCACTATTTTTAGCCATTAACACCAACTATTATCACTACCATTGCTACAAACAATCTCCACCATCTAGAAAATATAAATATTTAAAATTTTAATAAATGAACTTTTTAAAAATATTTTTTTAATAAATTTCTATTTTTTAAATAAATTTATATTTTTAAAATAAATTTATATTTTTTTTAAATAAATTTATATTTTTTTAATATTTAATTATTTTTATTTTGAATTGTATATTTATTAGGTCTACAAATAAATAAATTGTGTATATTCAACTATTAAAAAATAAATATATTTAATTATTTCTTGTTCAGAGACAATATTTTAATCATTCAAATATACAATCAAATTCATACATCTTAATTTCAACGAGGACAAATAAGGCCTTAGTGCGAGCCCATATTGTAATTGGTTACTTGATTAATCTAGCGATTAGTTGTGTTTATTTTTCATAGAAACAGCTCATCATTCTAAAGTTAAATATAATATTCTACTAATCCTAAAGAATCGGTTTAAGTTACTAATAAAATGTGGTTTTTTCTTCTAAGAAAAATGAGCTGGTATTTCATTGACTTTTGATTAAAAAAAATTAGTGAGGCTGCCCACGACTACCTAGTATTCCTCACAAAAAAATGGAGTACCCAATTATATTGACTTAAATTAAACGGATCGAAATAGATTGAGTTAGTGAAATTTGTTAGTCATTAATTAACTTTTGTTCGAATCTAAAATAGATAGGATGAGTAATGATTTTATGGGTTAATTATGTAGCTCCTACTTCTGTTTTTAACTACTAAAAATCTAGCGTTGAGCCTTACGAATAAAAAGACTTTCGATCCGCATGAACATTTTTTCTTTAATAGATTTATTATGTAGAGCAAATTTAAATTAGTTGAGTCAAAATTTTAAAATTAAAAAAAGAAGTCAAAGCCAATTATTTGGTATCCTTTCAATCATATCTCTTCATTTTGTCTCTTTGCTCGTGAATAGTTACCAATTTACTACTATAAGTATTAAGGATTAATCATTTAGAGCATGTTTGGTATTGTTGTTGGGACACTAAAATTATTTATTTTGATTAAAAAAGTATTTATTTTTTTAAAAAAAGTATTTGGCTAATCATAAAACTGCTTTTAAATAAAAGCAGAAGTAGTTTTTCTGCCCGGAAGAAGCTAAAAAAAAATCTCTGCTTCTTAAAAAAAAGCAGAGGAGCAGAAAATTATTTATTTCAAGACCAAAATATCCCTAACATATATACATATTTACTAATGTATCTCTTATATTTATTTATTTACTTATTTTTGTGATGAGTTTTTCGTATGTAGTGATTTAATTTGTGAGATAATTTTTAGATTTATTTTACTTGATAATTTTAATTATATTTAAATCATCATGTTAATATTATATCAATATTAAATTTATTTTTTTATTCATCTATGTATAATATTAATTGAAAATTTGAGTGTGTATATTTTAATTTAATAAAAATTATATAATAGATATTTAAGATAAACTTAATATTAAAAATGCATTGATACTTGTTATTTTTCGTAATTTGACTCTCAAAAGTATTTTTTTTTAAGAAAACTAATCAAACACAATCCACTTATCAAAAGCACTTTTCAAATGAATTAACCAAACACAAATAACTTTTTTTCAAAAGAACTTTTCAAAAAAAATATTTTAAAAAGGTGTTGTCAAAGTAAGAAGTTCTTATTAGCGAATCCAAACATGCTCTTAGTCACGTATAAATTATTCATGTCTTATGCTAAATTTGTACCATTCCATAATTGGGTGGGAATATCAGTTTATAAATAGTCCATATATATAACATATTTTCGACGTAAAAGACCAAAAACACATGTTCAGTTTTAATATAATTAATTTAAATTGTATCATTCCATAATTGGGTGGGAATATCAGTTTATAAATAGTTCATATATATATATATGTAACATATTTTCTACATAAAAAAGACCAAAAACACATGTTCAGTTTTAATATAATTAATTTAAATTGTATCATTCCATAATTGGGTGGGAATATCAGTTTATAAATAGTCCATATATATATATATATATACTCCCTCCGTCCCAAATTATATGTCATCCCTTTCTAAAAATAGATAGACCACAATATATGTCATTTTATAAAATTTATGCATAAATTACCATATTTTGCCCATTATACTTGATTGATTAATTAATTAATCTTGAAAATGTATTTACTTTGACTAACCTAGAAATCTACAAGTAATTAATTTCATTGGGAGAGTACTTCATTCATTAATTAACTACTTTCTTTATTCACTACTTATTCTATAAATATGGTTTTGAAAAAAAATATCAACAAACAAATTAAAAATAAAAGATGAAAAAATATTCAAAAATAATCTTGAAAGTTGAAGCTTCAACAATTTTTTGTGATATTGTCATGTTTGCTTTAAGAATTTATATATAAAAAAACATTTTACACAAAATATATAGGAAAATTGAGGTGGGAAAAACTTGATTTTTAAAATTTTTTGTATCAATTGGTGAAATTTGGCTCCAAAAAGTAAAAATTTAAATAGTCATCCAAATGCATTTATATATTTGAAATCTAACATTTCATCATTTATTACGAAGTTGTCATAAGCAAACATTAAATAAGGGCATAAAGGTAAAATTATTTTATTTCTTAATGCAAGTGCAAATGGAAAATGTGACATATAATATGGGATGGAGGGAGTAACATATTTTCTACATAAAAAAGACTGGAAAATACAATATCTGAAATTGAAGACAATTCTCAACCAAAAAAAGAAAAACTAAAAATCATACAATAGGATACATTTTTAAAATATAAATTGTAACTCAACATTACATGACACACCTTTTGACCAAGTGTAGACCCAAAAAAACGGAGTTCATAATCTTACAATAATTAATTTATCAAATTATTAAACTAAGATTTTTATTTTTTTCTTAAATTAAGCTCTCTTAGGAAGATTATAAGATGAAAAAATAGATGAAGCTGCAGAAAAAAAGAATCCAATAAGACAAAGACTGGCTGCTGCATTTGAAGTATTGAGAAATTTATTATCACTGCCTGCAAGTCTCTTAAATTCTTGTGTCATACCAAAACTTGCTGCTGCTCCAGTAACAAGGAAGTAGGAAATAAACTGCACAACATAGATAAATTATTATTTATTCGTGTCGTATATGTATTGACGACGTAAAATATATTTATCGAATAATTTGTAAGTACGTACATGATAAAAAAAAATAGTACTATAACTTAATAATTGCTACTATTACAATTTACATGTTAAGCTACATTAATTGTGTTACAAAATATTTACACGTACCATAATAATTAGTAGAGACAGATTAATAAATTGTAGTAGTACATATAACAAGTGTATAATCAATACTATACTGACAAAAAATATTTTTAAAAAATAAATATTGAGATTCTGATTTTGATTTTGTTTTTGTTTTATTGGGCTGTTGTGTTGGGTAAAAATCTCATGTTAAGAAGACATTATTATATATATAATAGAGTTTAATAAAATGGAATGTAGCAAAATTTCAAGTTATAATAGGTAAAATTTAAATTCTAGATTCGCAATTAATTAACTACTCATTTTGTGAGTCACTTTATTTTTAGTATTTGTCACTATTTTCCACTGAAATTTCCCAAAGAAAATGACAATTTCCACGGATATTTAGATTGAACTAGTAGGGAAAAAAAAGAAAAATAGTAATGTTCTCATGTGGAAAAATTAGAATGTTTCCCGTTATTTCAGTAAGAATATATTTTCCACCGTGCATTTGATTCGATAAAAAATGAGTAAGAAAATCATGATCTATGGCACAAATTTCTCATTGATTCGCGATGAAATTTCTAATAGTGTGTTCTCTTGTTTATTCTTTGTTTTTTGTTCCAATATATTTTCTTTCTACTTTTTCAATATATAGATATAGGGAAAAATAAAGGAGGATAATATAATTAAGGAAAATTAAATTAATTTACCTTATCACCATAAAAGTCAAATAGACAAAATCCCTCACCACCAAAACGAT
Source organism: Solanum stenotomum (assembly GCF_019186545.1). Taxonomy (NCBI): domain Eukaryota; kingdom Viridiplantae; phylum Streptophyta; class Magnoliopsida; order Solanales; family Solanaceae; genus Solanum; species Solanum stenotomum. Next base: position 63,575,704 of record NC_064283.1, read on the forward strand.
TTCCAGTAGTCACAAAGAAAATTGAGAATGCACTTTGTAGAAGAGTATATGCCATTCCAATAATCACAGTAGAAATTAAATATCTGCATATATTTTCAGTAAAAATAAATCATAATGTATATATCGAATAAATTTCCGATAAAATATCATAAGAAATTCGTGTTTTTTTTTGTAGTGATTAGAAATGAATATTACCTGTAAGCGTAAAAGTCATTGAACTTGGTTTTGTCTTCGTTACCATCCTCATCAATAGATTTTTCAGTGTTGGTGGCAATTATGATGAGTGAAATCAACAAGCAAATGAACGTAAGAATCCTCACGATGAGGCCAACAAATGGTGGAATTGTACAAGTTGGTGGTGGTAATGGTGGTTGTGCCATTTGCAAACTATATTATACTAACTAATTATTATTAAAAAAAAGTAATTGAAATTTATTGATGCTAATTAAAGGTTTTTCTTCTTGTAGTGAATATACTTAGTAATGTGATTGCTTATATAGAAAAAGGATAATGCATGCATGCAAAAAAAGAAAAAAAAAACGTTGACTTTGTCTTAGTCAAAAGTCAATGTGTACAACTCAAATCCATTGTGTAATTGATAAGAGTAATATTCGGTTCACATGCAAAGTTAACTTTTTTTAAAAAAATAAAATAATAATGTCTAATATTCGTGTTGGGTCTTAATTAGACTCAATTTTCATAACGAGGACTCATTTTAGGGGGTTAGGGCTCCGAAGACATCTGATAATATATAAAGAAATTTTCATCCCATCAAAATTCATACTGATTGCAAAAAATTTATTTTGAATATTTTGGTAGTTATGTATTCCTTGCTTTTGATTTACCCGAAATGACGCGTAGGTTTTATAAAATATTATTGCTCGTGAGAAGTAATAGATAACGATGTACAATATATTTTGCTTACGAAAAAGAAATGAAGCTATTAAATGGAAGTGTTGTTTTCCTTCTTTTAGCTCTTCTTTGTACTATTCTCAATTGAAAGCGTGTTTGCATTCCTCCATCAAAGAAAGTAGCATGTTATTTCGTAAAATTAATCGAGCTACACGCAAGCTGATTTCGACAATATAATTATTAAAACGAAATTGGACTTTCAAAAAAAAATGAAGGGGAAATGTATAAACAAAAATAACCAAATTAATATTTTTGTTTATTTTTTGAATTATATACAAATATTCTTATAACAATATTTATTTTATTAACTCACCAAATTTTTAAAAAATGAGTAAGAGAAACTTGTTTATTTTTCAAAAAAAATAATTTTCATGAAAAATATTGTACTTCATACCGAACACGCTCTAGGTAACAATTACTTTCCTTCACCATAGTCTAGGAATGGAGATTTCCTAGTGAACACACTTGATAAGTACTTTTTTTCTTGTATATTGTGTCATTTTCTCTTATATTAATTGAAAATCAACAATTGCGATTCCGTCGATTACTCAATTAATATTGACTTGGAAAAAAAGCAGTTGACTTAGAAGAATTAATTAACATCACTCAATTTGGACCAACTTGCCAACATGCCATTTTTATATATTTTATTTTTAATGTAAAAACATTATCTTAAATATTTAGGGTGGGGTTGAGGTGTGAATAGTACAAGAGGATGTTGATTATAATATTAGCAACCTATATAATGTTTTGATGAAAATTTTGAGTATTAAAAGTTGATTAATGATGTCTAGGAGTAATTGAAATAATTGTGAAAGAAATTGATTTATGTTTGAAAAGTCATTTTTATCATTTTTGATGCGAAAATTATTTTTCAATAATTCATGTATTTATAGGAGCTAGCTAGAATGGAAGAAAATTGCCATTTTTTTTTATTTTTTAAGTTTATCTTAGAGCTCATATTTGAACTAAGATAATATTGTTGTACCCAAAATCTTCAAATCCTGGATTTGTCTCTGCCTCTAACCACTAGTACTGAAATATTTTAAGGAACCTAATATGGTAATTAAAAAAACAAAAATTGTATTCCCAAGTACTTAGTGTGCCCCCATATTATTGCAATTGCTTAATTATTTGATGGATCTAGCAAGTTGTATTTATTTTTCATGGAATTAACAGTACATCATTCTAAGGTCAATTAATTAATATTCTGATGAGATTAAAGAACATGTTTAAGCTACTAATAAAGGTAGATTTCTTCTAAGTTTTATTAGCTGGTATTTCATTGACTTTTGCCAATAAGTGAAGCTGCCACGAATATCCAGTATTTTTTGCTAAAAAAATTAGAGTATCAAATACTCATTCATCCTTAAAAGAGATCTCGAATTCGAGATTTTGGTAGGAAGTTACCTTAGTAGGAAACGTTTAATTACCTCAAAAGTAAAATTTTCGACACATATCCGAATTAGTTGGATCATTAAATGAACACATAAAAGACACGTCTAAATATAATATTTATTGATTTAGTGAAAATATCAACGCTAATAACTTGTCACTTGATAAACATTATGATTAGTCATGAATTATTGATTAATATTGAAAACTTTATTTTTCTGATTGATCAAAATCATAGTGGAAAAGAAATACGTGGATAGGAAAGACTCCAATTTTCCCCATAGAGCTGATGATGACGATCAATTGATCATGCTAGTTGATAAAGATGTTAATTATATAAGTGGTTGATTGCGGTGATTAGAGCCGTTAAAATAGGCTTAGTCCATGAGGACGGCCCAATTCAATCCGTTATTGAGGTAGGGTAGGAATATGATAGGATTTTTCAAACTCATTTAAAATTAGGACTTATAAGTCCGACCCATATAATCCCTTGGCCCTTGAGGCTTGATCAGGGGCGCCGGGCCAGAATCTGTCCATGAGCCAAAATTATTGATTAAAGAGTAACTTAAAGAAATCTCATAGTGTATGAGTTAGTTACTTAGATGCACGCTATGTTGTAATATTGCGATTCTTTTCAGATTTTGATGTGTCCACATACATGTATCTCGGGATACATAGACTCAAAATTATGTGTAATATATTTTAGATACACTCTATCCAAGTGGATTCACATGTATCTAGGATACATAGACAAATATCACGCCCTCGTCTGTCTCCTATCTCGCTCACGTATCTGGATGCATCACACCAAATAAATGTATTTCGTGTATCGAGTATCCTAGATACATGCTAATCCCACTAGTTTTTTGCTAGTGTTATTGAAACAACACCATTATTTTCCATATTTGATTTGTAAATCTTCTCATTTTCTTGACGTTGTAAAATTTTAAGTTTGAGAAGAAAAAAAAGGTTAGCCCGCCCCAGCCCGCGACCTTCTAGGGTTGGGTTGGCTTGATCATTTTCAGGCCCTTCCAAATGAAGGGCCGCCCGCCCTAGCCCATCAAATTTCTTGTCCGCGAGGCTGGGACTGGGATGACCTTTTTTGACAACTCTAGTCCCACCACCTAGCTCGACCCCTAACTCTTCAGTCGTCCGACCTTTCACCATCTTATTCTCACAGTGTTTGCCTATATTCTATATACATAAATGTTCTTGTAACTATATTTTCTTGTTTACTCATAAAAAACAAGTAAATGATTTTACTTATTTTCCAAAGAAATATTTTATCACGAAAAACACATTTCTCTTCCTACCAAACACACCTTTATTGTCATATTTAGTTTCATGTGCATTATTTTAGCATGAATTTTACTATGATATACCAAGGGTTGTAAATTGTAATATAATAAATAGCTTTTATCCCTCCAACGTAACAGAAATAGAAAACTTCCATATTGATCGATCTTAAACGCTACGAATCTGAATTACTTAGTTCTCCAAAGGACCAATAGTTCACTCGCTAACTAAAAGAATGTAAACATATACTATGTATATATAGTAAAACTTATAAAAGAAATATAAGATATATATATTACTCTTTCCAATTCAATATGTTTTACAAAAGAATTAGACAAAGAATTAGCAATCATACATGTAATCATCCTTAAATAATTTAAATGAAATAAAAGATGAAATCATGTTGCATACAAATCCAGCAAGACAAAAACTAGCAGCTGCATTTTCTTTGTTAAGAAAATCAACGGTCACCATAGCATGATTTGGCAATCGATTCAAATCCACCGTTAATCCAAATCCTGCTGCTGCACCCGTACCCACTATCATCGACATTATCTGTTTAATTAATTATAATCATCATGTTAAATTAATACAATAATTAATTGACTAGCTAATTAAACACACTTAATTAAGATAACAATATAAAAGGACATTTCAGTGCATGAAAATTATGTGTTTACGCACGATTTGGGGAAGGGCCGGTTAGCATTGCGCTTACATAAATTCAGTAATTATTGCGTAAACTATATATTTTCTAATGAAAAAATCCACTAAATATCTAATAATGAATCCGCTTATTTATTATTTTATATCAATTTCAATGGCTAAGTCAAAAAATTTGTTAAGTATGTTCAAGATTTAATATATACATATGATCAGACATAATTTTTGACCTAGATACTTAGAATAATTTTCTATATAAATAATATATAATTTTTCGATAAAAAGAACTGGACATTCTTCACTACATGTGATTACGCCGCTGATCAGCTTGAGATATCAATTGTTGTAGTTAAACAATAAACCATACACTTTAAATTTGCAAAACACAAACATTAATGACTGATTTCATGAAATTCAGAGAGTCTAATTGTTCTATATTCGTAGTCCCTTTGTTCCACAATGTCATTTTTTTTTTTGTTTTCCATCCGGTGTTCGGTATTCACATTGGAGCCCGACTAAATCTGGATTCACGCCGGAAAGTCCCACATTGAGGGGTAAAATGCTCCCTAACAAAGGCGACTCCGTACCCAAGGGGGCTCGAACCCAAGACCTCTTGGTTAAAGATGAAGGAGTACTTACCATTCTACCACAACTCGTATTGGTTACAGTGTCATTTCCTTATTAGTTCAAAAGGAATGATCACATTTTTTAATCTTAAAATTAACACTAATATATAACTTGAACTTCCTATTTAACCTGTAATAACAAAAAAAATTATAGTCACGAAAATGTTACTCCCTTTGTTTAATTTGTTTCGACACAAAATTTAAAGTTTATAAAAATTATAATCTTGATCATGTCATATTATTTGTGTGACTCTAATTCATTGTTAAATTGGTTATAGCTAACATTATTATTTAATAATTCATCACTAAATTGAATTATCGACAAATTATTCTATATAACTACGGAATTTGTTCGCCGCTAATTTCTAAAAATAAATAAATTAGTGGTATGACTATATAAAAGCTTTTCTTTAAGAAAAATATAAAACATTACAATTCTTTTTTGACCAAACTACCAATGAAATTGTCAAACAAAATCAAAGAAATAGAGTATGTATATCACGTTTAAGATCATAAGTTTCAGAAGTGTTCTTTTATCCACACAAACATTATAGCATATTCAACGTCATGAACTTCAAAAATCTTAATTTTTTTTAAAAAAATTCAATCCCAGATCGAACTACATCATATAAAATTGAAATTGAGAGAGTATTAAATTAATTATGAGGAAAATGGAATGTACCTTGTCAGCATATACATCAAAGTGAACGAGTTTATCACTTATACAATCTCCAGTCTTGGCTTGGATTATTGCAATTGCAGTTTGTATAAGGGAATATAAAAATCCAGTACCAGAACAAGCAAGCATGTAACTGTCAAATCATCATTTTATAGCATCAAATATAAAAAATTAATATTCCAAAGATTTAAATGATATATACTAAAATATAAATATTTATTATATCACTAGTTTAATAAATTTTCGATGTTATAAAGGATTACAAGTTCTTGCAAGTCAACCTAACAATAGGCTAGAGCTAAGCAAGTATTAATAGTTGATTTCACGGCTTAAATATATGACTTATAGGTCACAATGAAATCATAATTTTATCGTTGTTTTATGTCTCTCCTAAAATGAAATATGCAATTATAGGAAGGCACTCTTGTGCATAAAGCATCTGGTTAGAGGTGGAGTCGACTCCCTTTTGGCAAAAATTACACTATATATTTAAGATTAACATTAATATATATATATTATTGATGTTGAATCCCCGTTGACTTTTTGTATAATTACTTCTTCATATCTTCAACACCATTAATGGAAATTTCATATCCGCCACCTCATCAATCTACATTCACGCATGATTGGAAAACGATCACACCCCAAGATCAGGTAGTGATGTAAGTAACCTAGCTAGTTATCTTGACACAAACATCAATAGTTGATTTTACGATTCGAACTCATGACTTATAGCCTGTAAACCAATGACATGAAAATAACTTTACCGTACGTAGCTCTAACACTACCCTATAAATGAAAGATTCAATTAGAAAAATGACAATTATGACTGACTAATTTTACGACTCAAACTACTGATCGATCTAGACATATAGATAACACACAGAGACAACTTTATTGTTATTCCGAGACTCGCTTAAAGTTATAGGATGAAACACTTACCGATAAGCATAGAAATCAGTAAAATGATACTTGACTTCAACTTCACCATGAAATATTGAAGCAACAGACATATTAGAAGAAGAAGTTGTAAGAATTGTGACACAAGTTGCTAAACAAACAAATGAAACAACTCTTAACAAGAGATTCACAATTGCTAAACAACCCATTTTTTTTTGGCTCTCTCTAAATTATTTCAACTTCTTCAAATTTATAATATGAAGACATACAATTTGCTATTATAAAAAAAAAAATCCTCATATAATATAAGAAACATTCGAATCCTCATTATTGTCTCACTATTCAAATGTTGGCATAGACTTACCTAATTATAAGTTAATTTCCTTATAATATAGGCAACTAACAGAGTTGTTTAAATGGATGTTTGTTTTTATATCGTATTGTTAATTCAAATATTGGTTTTGATTATTAGTAAAAAAAGATTGTATTATATTTTTAAATCCATCATTGCTAAAAAGATGAAAAAATTCATTTTATGTGATAACTAATTTGATATAATCGTGTCATTACCTTATTTCTTTAGCTTTCCTGTTAATGATATTAAATATTTCTATTAATGTTAGTATCATAATTTGGTTGGTGGTTTATGGTACAATGGGAGCTAAGGTTGCCAAGAATATTCAAACATTTTTAAAATAAGGTAAAAATAATTAGAGACAGATAAGAGAATGGACATGGCGAAGACATGCTCAATTGACCTAATAATTAATTAATTTGTTTAGTACAAATATTCTTTTTCTCTAGTGATATAATAATTAATTAGATTTGCCCTTTCATATTTCAAATTGTTAATATAGTGAGCCATAATATTAATTATATTACTATTGTTTGATCTTCAACTTGAGTTACCAAGAGGCAAAGGTTGAAAATTGATATTTATGAAAAGTTACAATTTTTCTTTTAAGCCACTCATTGTCATTTATATACATGTTGCAACGATAATTTAATTATAATGGACATGCTTGTCAATTGTTTTGCATCTAAAATTGTTTCTATAAATTCCAAAATTGTATAACGATAATTGTTTCAGTTAATATGCTTCAACAATTAAATAGCAATGGTAAAGGAACTTGAATTATCTGTAATTATTTAATTAGTTTCAATAAAATGATAAATCTTTGAGATATTAACTAAATTTTAATAGTGTGGCCTATTAATGGAAGAAATTGATCAAGTGGCATTGCAACAATATAATTAATATAGGTATTTGATAAGGCCAAGTTCTTGACAATATAATCATAATTCCTTGTTAGACCAAATAGATGATCACTAATGGAGTATTAAGTTTTCGATCATCTGATCAAATATTATTTTACCATCTATGTTTAATTTATTTCGTAAGGTGTTATCTATATAACAATAGCGATAAATATATTTTAGTACGATATATTTTTGGATAAAAAACATTTAGGCTTTTAATTTGTAAATAAGCCCTTGGACCAAATAAGTTGAAATGGATTTATTTATCTTGCCTCAACTCCAACCAGTCAATTTTTATTTTTCCTTCTCTTCCAACTGTCTTACATTAATCAATAATAGTTGTGGTGGAGTGATAAGTATTCTTTCATTTTTAATCAGAGATAACTATCTTACATTAATCAACAATTGTTGTGGTGAAGTGATAAGTAATCTTTCATTCTTAACTAGAGGTCTCGGGTTCGAGTCTCTTTGAGTACCAAGTCGACTTTGTTAAAGAGTATTTTACCCCACAATGTGTGTCAGTGGCAGAGCGAGGAATTTCACAAAGAGTGTCCAGAAATAGCACTACTAAAGCTCTTTTCAAAAAATAGAATTAGTGAGAGATTTGAACACGTGAGCACTGCCTCATACCAAGCATCTAAAACAATTGGGCTACAACAACTTGTTGTGTTAAGGATATCAAAAATATGTTATTTAATCATTTCATGTATTATTTTACTTGTATATACGGTATTTTTTCCGACGAAGACACCCTGACAACCATATAGCTAAGCCAGTGCTCTCGGCGCAAATCCGAATTCAGTTGGATCATAATGTATCGAACACCAAATGGAGAAAAGAAGAAGAAAAATAACACTCTTTGTTTGTAAGTAGGACTCGTTTTTAAGTGACAAAAGCGTCTATTTGGGCCTTTAAAACTATGGGTCAGTTTCAAGCCCACTCCATTTTTCTATTTGGGCCGATATGTGATAGAGGCCCATTTGAACTCTTAGATCACTAATTTGTGATAAATTAAGACGAGTCTGGTTTTCTAGTTTCAAATCTCTCCTTTATTACTAAAAATGCACACCAGAACGGACAGTTCACCCATATATGGGCAAATTATAACTACCATCTTTCAAAATCGGCGTCCATGTTAACTTCAAATTCATCCAAAATAATACTACACAAATTTTAAAGGTAGTTCACCCACAAACGAGTGAACTACGATTCTCTTTATTAACTCCTCACGTGAATTTATATCTCTTTCTTTCTCAATTTAAGTGTATTGTGAAGTTTTTTTGATACATAAAATCTTGACTTTTTTCAATAATAAAAGTATAAAAAAACTTGAGACTTTTTTCATAAAATAAAATTTTACTATTTATTTGCTTACAACAATAGTAAAAAATTACTGAGGTCGATGTGGACAACAATTCCTTGTATGACCAGTTTTTCTACACAAACTATATTGTTATGTCATGCGACTTGAAGCAATGTCCATTTCATTTCTATGACACCTAGTACTATTGACTCCAACCATTCTCAAATATTGAGTATTTGCAATTAAATTGAATGGAGAAGGTGACCAATATGACTCATCACAAAATTTTATGGCACGCGCTTTATGCAAACATATTGTGGTTATTATTTTAATATGTAAAAAAATAATGATAACATCTAATTTTTCTTATAACTGGTTGGTAAAGAGTCATCATTCAATTTTACTAAATATCAATTATTGTATCATGGTTTATTATTATAAAAAATATGTAAAATAATAATTAAAAAGTGGGTGGAAAAAAATACAAATTATAACCATATTTGTATGTCTTCAAATGAATGGAATACATGTTAATGCTTTGATCTATTGAAGATTTCCTTGTTTCTTTGTCTTTGTCCAATCGTCTATGCTTTCATCTAGCAAATAATATAATATAAAATCAATGATAATTAGAATGTGATTCATTAGCTCTCGATGACACAGATAAATCATACTATTTGTATTTATGATGAATTTGTTTGATAGATTTAATGACGATGAAAAGGGGATTCATTAGTTCTTGAAGAAGACAAATCATTTTTTTCTCGATATACAAAATAGAGGATTTCACTAAATTGATTATTAAAAAATGTCTAATCAAATCATTTATCACTATTCCAAGTAAAGTTGATTTTTTAAAACTTTAAAATTAACTTTTTTTTGGACTCCATAAGAATTTATTGATATTTCCAATTCATTATAGGCAAAATTTGGTATTAATTTCTTCTATAGAGAAACTCTTTTTTCTAAGTCTCACCATAAAATCCATTTATCATCCTTCTTTAATTTCACGCTAATAATTAATTTACATCTAAATTATATATCTGCCCTTCCGAAATAGTGGAATGATTTATTTTTTACTATATCAATAAGTATATATTTTAATAATATTGTTTTAAAGAGTTGTGTACTTTTAAGTACTTTAATTATTTACAATATATATATAAAAGGAAATTTGCTACTACCCACCATTGAACATGTGTAAAGCAAAGATGCAAGAACAACTGCATAATTTGAGATCTGTTAGTGCATCAATATGATAAGTTAAATATGTTTACAAATGGAGTAGGTTGTATCTAGGGTTTGTGTAGGCCACACTCTATTACTATTTTATTGTCATTATTTTAAAATCCAGAATTTTTGATTGTTTATCGATTCTGAAATCTAAATTCTAGAAAAAATAATTTCTTCAATTTTATATAAATTATTTATATATATTAAATAATTTTTTAGTATAAATACAAAATTTTGATCGAATTTTTGAACTTTATAGAACGTGTAACTAAAATTACAGCTTCAACCCATATATCAAACTATACACATCAATACGTTGAAAATATATAAATAATAATAATAATAATAATAATAATAACATTTTATGGCTCTAAAACCTATTCTCAATCAATAGCTAATCTCAAATAATAATATATGGTTTAATTCACACATCACATATTGTGCCACCACTATCTAACAAAAACCCTATTAATTATATTAAGCAATAAATATACAAGTGGATAGCTTATAAATTAAGGTCACCTCAAAATTTATTTGAATTGAACCTTTAAACAATTCATTTTTCTCCAACTAGAAAGATTCTCTTTTTCTTTTTCTAATTATTATTGCTATACTATCATTTTCCTCTTTTCCCTTTTCTATCTAACAAAAACCCTATTAATTATATTAAGCAATAAATATACAAGTGGATAGCTTATAAAAGAAGGCCACCTCAAAATTTATTTGAATTGAACCTTTAAACAATTCATTTTTCTCCAACTAGAAAGATTCTCTTTTTCTTTTTCTAATTATTATTGCTATACTATCATTTTCCTCTTTTCCTTTTTTCTTTTCTTTTGTGAGCTGCCATAAATACAGGAACCTTAACATTACAATAAAGTAATACTCCTTTGTTCTTAATTACTTGTCTACTTTTAAATTAACACGTATATTAAGAAAATAATTAATGATATAGTAAGTTTACCATTTTACCCCTATTAATTATAAAGTGGATGAAAAATTTTACATTTTTCAAAGTAATTAGTCATTTAATTGAGGATATAATAGGTAAAAGAATTTATCCTTTCTTGATTTGTCAAAATGGATAAGTAACTAGGGACAACTATAAAAGGAAAAATGGACAAATAATTAGGGACAAAGGGAGCACAAATATTTAATAATAGTATAAACTAAAGTGGAATATTTTATATATTATTTAGAGACCAAAACAGAAAGTGACTGAACTAGATATAAGCTAAGTCCAAATATACTTATATATATATATATATATATATATATATATATATATGTGTGTAATGACAATTTCATTATCTCATTAAGTCTCCCTAATAAACAATTGCATTCTTTCGTTTTATATTACCTGACATCAAAAGCAAATCTATGAGGAAGTGAGGTCATGAGGGTGTTCATCCAAATATTCTAGGTAAAAAGTTACATTTTATATATATATATATATATATATAAAAGAGTTTTATTTTTTATTTTTAGTATAGATTTATAGGATTTTGAATCCCCTAAACACAAGATAAGACGTTGATTTAGTTAATTAGGAGGTTCAGAATTCACTTGAGGTTGCAACTTTAAATCCTAAATACTATATTTTTATTTTTCGAACTCAGAAAATTATGAATCTATCACTGTCTGACACACCCTTTAAAAAAATTTAATTAGAGGAGTATTTTAATAAATCAACCTTATTAACAATGTTTTAGAACTCTAGATTTAACTGTTACTAGTATATGTAGTTATATTTAATACTAAAAGTGATATGGAAGGAAAGCAATAAATTTTTCTTGATTTGCTAAAATAGACAAAACACTAAAATATTTATTTGTTATATAAAATCAAACGAGAGGAGTCCTATCTCCAACTAAAGTATTGACTTGTTGGAGATGGTCTCTTCCATATCTCCAAGACTCCAACATACACCTATAAACTCCTATCCACCACCCCTTTACCAAAATATAAGTAAAAACTTTATAAGTATCACTTATAACTATTAATAACAACAACTCAATATAATTTATCCCACGAATGAAATTTGCAGAGTTAGAAATATATGTAAATATACTTCTATTTTGTGTGACTTGTTATATATATATGGAGAGAGAGTATTTGAAATTGCTGCATTTTGAACTGAGAATTTCTTAAAAACAGTCTCTATATCTCTACAAGGTAGTAGTAAAATCTGCGTACATTATATCCTCTTCAGATCCACTTATAAAACTTCACGGGATATTATTGTTATTTTTTTATTTGGTTTTCCACCCAATGTCCGGTACCCACATTGGAGCTCGACTAAATCAGAATTCGAACTGAGAAGTCTCACATTAAGGGGTAAAACGCTCTTTAACAAAGACAACTTCATAACCAAGGAAACTCAAATCCGAGACCTCTTAGTTAAAATTGAAAGAGTACTTATCATTCAACCACAACCGTTATTGGTGTATTATTGTTATATTACCTTTATTTTGTGTGAGATAAAAATATTATCTCCGATGAAAATACATTATCACTTTTTAAAAAAATAAAAATAAAAATTGTAAGATAAATTTTCTTTTCAACCTAACACATCCCAAAACCTTATCCCAACAAAAGGAGAAGGAAAACTTTTAACAAAGAGAAAAAAGAAAAAGATAGGAAAGTGTACTTATTTAGACAAGTAGGAGTAGAATGATAAATCCCCCATAAATATCAATATCAACATAATGTGAATGTAATAAAGTTAGTTGGACCATATATGCACTTTTACTTTAATTTAATTTGCTCATGTTGAGCTGTCCCATCGAATTCTTGACTTTACTCATTCAAAGGTGAGCCACCTTCTTATCTTGATAAGTTCAATTCCAGCTCTATACCTCATTTCTTACTAATCCCCTCAACTTGTACCACATACCATCACTTACGTATATTATTTAATTGTTATATTACGATTTTTGAGAGTTTATTTAATTAATTGATTACATTAATTTGATATTTTAGAATAAAAATTAGATAGTTAAATACTATATGAAAAGTTCTATTAGTTGTAATTTTTTTCATATCAATATAATAAAGAAAAATAAATACATCTTAAAGTGTCAGTTAAAATTTTTATGATTTAACTCTCCAAAGAAAAATATGACAAATAAAAAACGACGGAGGGTTACCCTTTAATAAACCTCTTTGAAATGCATAAATTTATTTGTTCTTTCAGAAAAAGAATTCATTATAAGCATAAAATGAGAAAAATATTAATTAATGCACTTTTGATAAGTAATTTGGAACATCTATTTTTAATAAGTTGGACAACTAATAGAAATATATTAATAAGTCATATGAGGTATCTATTCATAGTAAATTAAACAATTAATATAAAATGCAGAAAGTATAGTTGATCTTAAAATAAAAATACGTTAAATATGCCGTTAATCAAAATGGAAAAAAATCATTCTTTTACCATTTGTAGAAAAGGAAGAATTTTGTACATCCATAATAAATCCATAATAAAACATGATTATTATTTTTCCCCAAATATTATATTTATTAAATTTGACAGGTTATAATAATTGACTTGCTTTATCTTTTTGCTACTAACACCGTCACCGTTACCTAACGGCGTTTGGTCCCCTTGTCTAACGGTTGTAACTAGTGCAGGTCATTTCTCATCAACCCTTATCAAAATTATTATCTTGTTAAGAAGCTCTCAATCAAAGTGCCCTTTTCTCTTCATTCTCCTTTTTACGTCACCGCCTCTCATTTCTCATAGCTTTTTTTTTTCGCAGATTCAGAGTATTTTATAAGGTATTCTTGAAAAAAAATTGGATCTTTAGTTACTTTTTTACTGAAATTTGTAGTTTTTATGTGTTTTGTTTTGTGGGGTTGTGTTTTTTTCTTATTTTTTTATGATGTTATATATTGTAGGATTGTTTGGAATCAAGAATTGGTGTTCTGGTTTTGGAATCAGGTATTCTTGAGAAAAAAAATTGGATCTTTACTTGTTTTTTTTACTGAAATTTGTAGTTTTTATGTGTAATTGGTTTGTGGGGTTGTGTATTTTTCTTATTTTTTGTGATGTTATATGTTGTAGGATTGTTTGGAATCAAGGATTGGTGTTCTGGTTTTGGAATCAGGTATTCTTGAAAAGTTCTGATTTTGGATCTTTACTGAAAAAATTATAGTTTGTATGTGTTATTCATTTGTGGGGTTGTTTGTTTACTTGAGTTTTTTTTAATGATACAGATTGTAGGCTTTGTGTGGAATCAAGAATTGGTGTTCTGGTTTTGGAATCAGGTATTCTTGAGAAGTTCTCATTTTGGATCTTTACTGAAATTTGTAGTTTGTATGTGTAATTCATTTGTGGGGTTCTTTGTTTACTTGAGTTTTTTGAATGATACAGATTGTAGGCTTTGTTTGGAATCAAGAAATGGTGTTTTGAACTTGGAAAGGTTGAATCTTTAGTGGGTATTTGATGAATTGTTTGATAAAGTTGTGAGTTTTCTGGTATGGGTGTGTGTGAAAAGCATTGGGAAGTGGTTTATATGGTTCTTTGGTTATCTGTTTTGGCTGGAATTTGAAGGATTTTGAATCTTGGGTTGTTTGATTCGAGGTTTTTGAATCGTGAGTTGTCTAATTCTTTGTGGATATGTGGATGAGGTGGTCATGGTTATGTTACTAAGTGGTAGTTGTGGTGGAAATTTTGTTCCAAATAGGCTGATCCAGGATTTAGAGTCGGTTAGTTGGGAGTGGATTCCTTATAGTATGTTTATGCATTTTCAAGATCCCTTTTCACATGTATACTTGGTTAGAACTGAAAGCAGTAGGTTCCATTGAACCCTGTGCTAAGGGCTAGAGGCACCTCTACGACCACCCCGAATAATAGGAAATGCTTGCAAAGGGGAAAATGGGTGAAGATCTTCTAACAACCTTAACCATTGAAAGCAATCATTTGTCCACCCTCTTGTCCATGGATTCCGGTTCATCTTCTCATGATGAAATGGAGAGGGAGTTGATCCGGACTGTTAACCATTTACAGCCACCTGATATTAATCTCCCACTCGAGCCCAGCCCTCCTCCTCCGTCGTGGAATGATACATGTGATATGCTAGATGTAGGCCTTGGTTCCCAACATTATGAGGTTGAGACGAATATTAGTGTCACAAAGATTGGGAGGAAGTGTGCCAAGCGGCTTGATAGTATTTGGGGCGCTTGGTTTTTCTTCACTTTTTACTTTAAGCCAGCTCTGAATGAGAAGTCGAAGGGTAAGATTATTCGTGAGAGTAACGGGGTTTCTCGGTATGATAAATCGGATCTGAAGCAGGATGTTTTCCTTGTTCAGCATGATATGGAGAATATGTACATGTGGGTTTTCAAGGACAGGCCTGAAAATGCTCTTGGCAAGATGCAATTGAGGAGTTACATGAACGGGCATTCACGCCAGGGGGAGAGCCCCTTTCCTTTCACTGCAGAGAAAGGTTTTGTTCGATCTCACAAAATGCAGAGGAAACATTACAGAGGTCTTTCCAACCCTCAGTGCCTTCATGGAATTGAAGTTGTTAGGTCACCTAATCTTACAGGTCTTGATAAGGAGGAGCAAAAGAAGTGGATGGAGCTTACAGGCCGAGACATGAATTTTTCGATTCCTTCTGAAGCCAGTGACTTTGAGTCATGGAGGTGCCTTCCGCATACAGAATTTGAGCTTGAACGGTCACCTGCATTGAAGAACAACGCAATTCCTCGTCCAGAGAGATTGTTGAATGGATCAAGTCTGAATCTATCTACTCGATCTGCAAACCATGTAAATGGAGAAGGACTAAACATTTTGGCTGTCTGCAACAAGAGGAAGAAAAATGGATTTACTCGAGGAAACAATGACGATTGCTGTTTGCCTAATAGTCAACATCCTGAGAGGCTTACGGATATCCATCCAATTAGCCCACCCTGGCTAAGAGATTTTTCTGGTGCTATGCAAGTGGCATCTGGTCCTGTTACAGCTGCAAAAACTATTTATGAAGACGACGCAGGGTTCTTGATACTTGTTAGCATGCCTTTTGTGGATCTAAAAAGTGTCAAAGTTACTTGGAGAAACACCATCTCTCATGGGATTGTGAAGATATCTTGTATCAGCACTGGATGTATCCCTATCATCAAAAGACAAAACAGGACTTTCAAGCTATCAGATCCATCTCCGGAGCACTGCCCTTCAGGGGAATTTGTCAGGGAAATCCCTCTTAGGACTCGCATTCCAGAAGACGCAAAACTAGAAGCATATGGAGATGAAACTGGAACTATGCTTGAAATTCATGTGCCTAAGCAGCGTGTAGGACCAGAAGAGCACGAGGTTCTAGTGTGCCTTCGCCCCTCGCCTTGGACCACACATGCATATGTTGATTTGACAGAAGCAATGGCTTGAAAATCAGTGGATGCTCGCTCTCTTAGGTAGTAGTTACTATTATTTACTGACCTCAATGGAAATGATATTTATATTTTCTTCTAATTCAATCAGGAAAGATTCGTTTTCTTTCCCCACTCATCAACCAATGTGGAACACAAGATGCTATTTTTGCATGCCCTCAATGTCCACACCATTTTGTTCCTGCTACTCTTGATCCTTTATTGCCATCGTTAACAACTTCATACTGTTATTCTTATCGTTGAATGGTATTTGTGCTTAAATCTGTCTCTATTCTTCATGTCGTGTGTTTCGTTTTCTGTATAACATACTGATCATTATGTATATCTGAAGAGAAAGCTGTTCATCTTAGGACTCAAATTCCAGAAGACAACTTACTGCATTGAGATTTTTCATCTTTTGGTACATCTGTCTCTCAGAACTTGAGAGGAAGTTGTGCTATTATTATCGAGATAACTCGAACCAGCAATGCACAACTTATGTGTTTACATCATTCTAACGTATTTGATTTGAACAAGGTAGACTTGAAAAAGTTTAACAACTTTGCATTTCAACGAGCTAGAAGAATAAACTTTGTAAGAAAGATGTGTCTATTCAATTTTTGAATAAGCTAGTCTTGAATATGCATTCATGCCTGATCAATTCTGGTACTCTCATATTGATTTAGCTGATAGGGATGGCAATTGGGGCGGGACGGGCAGAGCACACCCTTGACAGGACAGGGTAGAGGAACAATTAAATGGGGCGGGGCAGGGCAGGGCCGGGCCAATCTTATTTATTTAAAATACATGATGAGGCAAGGCGGGTAATGGGTTCATCGTATGATGTAAGAAGACTTTAAACGGGTCAGGATAGAGCATGTCAAAATCTTAACAGGTCAAAGTTGCCAGCTCTATATCTGTGATAACAAAGTTTGGTATCCTGGCAACTTTGGCTTAAAGTTAATGGGGTCGGTCGATGCACGGAATATGATGAAATATTCTAGAATTTAGCTTTAGCTTGGAATAAAAGCCAACCAAATGAAGTATATAAATTTTGTCTCAAGTTTAATTGTAGATATCCCATTAAACTTGAATTTTTTTTATCCCACTTCTCAAGTGGTATAAATTAATCCAAGAACTAGAATCTCGGGATAATTTTGTTTGCGAATCAAATGACTAAAGTCCAATTCGGGTGCTAGTAATGGTTTTATTGGTTTTGGTATGCAAAATTGATATGTACATGAATCTAAGAATTGGTTTTGGTATGCAAAATTGATATGTACATGAATCTAAGAATTATAATCCGAAGACTATAATGAAAGCTAACTCGAATGAAGAATCTTTTCAAGGAGTAACCCCAAGTAGAAGTTAGTTAATGATTTAATCTGCAAATCAGCAATTACATCACTTTACTAGCTTGATGCCGGAAATCGAAGAAGCTCGATGCCGGAAATCGAAGAAGATCTGATTCACCAATAGGCCAAGAAGCAATATATATTTTCAATAACCCGATTTCCTCCATAAATTCTCCGATCATTTGCTTCATTGGTTACAACGGTGGCTTAATGTTTTCATTATTTAATCGTTTAGACTTCTCTAATAAGCTCAATTCCAATATACACACAGTCAACTTCAAGAGGAGGAAAACAATTTTTCTTTAGTGTTTTGCGTCTATTCTCACTTGGCCTAATAATTTCTGGTTTCAGTGTTCTAAATTTAGAGATGTGTGAATGTCCGTAGGAAATAAAAGAAAAGGCAAAGGGATCTCAGAAGTGATCTACATGAAAGAAAGTTGCATAAAACTCATAAACAAGCACAGAGAAAATGTCAAACACAAACTGGAAAAGACTAGACTGGATGAAATATCAAGGATATTTCTACATACACAAAACAAGTTTAGACAACTACAACTACACTACATCTTATTTCTACTACTTGGAACTAGATTTCATCATAATCTTAAGCTTAATCAACTTCTTCAATCTTAGGGCCTGCACCAGCACCGCTAGCACCGGCTGAAGGGCCATCTTCATCCATGCCACCAGCCATGTCAGGACCACCAACACCACCCTGGTACATCTTCGCGATAATGGGGTTGCATATGGTCTCAAGCTCCTTCATCTTGTCCTCAAACTCATCAGCCTCCGCGAGTTGATTCCCATCAAGCCACTGAATCGCCTGCTCAACCGAATCTTCTATCTTCTGCTTCTCCTCAGGAGAAAGCTTTGAAGCGATCTTATCATCCTTGATGGTGTTCCTCATGTTGTAGGCATAATTTTCTAAGGCATTCTTGGCTTCCACTTTCTTCTTGTGCTCTTCGTCTTCAGCTTTGTACCTCTCAGCTTCTTGAACCATTTTCTCAATCTCATCTTTAGATAGTCTTCCTTTGTCATTGGTGATGGTAATCTTGTTTTTCTGACCAGTTGTTTTATCCTCAGCAGAGACATTTAAAATACCATTTGCGTCAATGTCGAAGCATACAGTGATTTGGGGGACACCTCTTGGTGCTGGAGGAATGCCAGTGAGTTCAAATTTCCCTAGCAAGTTGTTATCTCTGGTCCTGGCTCTTTCACCTTCATAAACTTGAATCAACACACCAGGTTGATTGTCTGAGTAGGTTGAAAACACCTGCTCTTTCTTAGTCGGAATCGTGGTGTTCCTTGGAATCAAGGTGGTCATGACACCTCCAGCGGTCTCCAGACCGAGGGAAAGAGGTGTAACATCCAACAGCAAAAGGTCCTGGACTTTTTCATTCCCTTCACCACTCAAGATTGCAGCTTGCACAGCAGCTCCATATGCAACAGCCTCGTCCGGGTTGATGCTCTTACAGAGTTCCTTCCCGTTAAAGAAGTCCTGCAACAACTGTTGCACCTTTGGAATTCTAGTAGAGCCACCAACAAGAACAATATCATGAACACCACTCTTGTCAATTTTAGCATCCCTCAAACACTTCTCAACAGGCTCCATACATTTCCTGAAAAGATCCATGTTGAGCTCCTCAAACCGAGCACGAGTAATCGTCGTGTAGAAATCAATTCCCTCATAAAGAGAATCAATTTCAATAGTTGTCTGAGCAGTGGATGAGAGTGTTCTCTTAGCTCTTTCACATGCAGTTCTTAATCTCCTAAGAGCTCTAGGATTCCCACTGATGTCCTTTTTGTGCTTCCTCTTGAATTCTTGAACAAAGTGATTAACCATCCTGTTGTCAAAATCTTCTCCACCAAGATGAGTATCACCAGCAGTGGCTTTCACTTCAAAAATACCTTCTTCAATGGTAAGTAGTGAGACATCAAATGTACCACCACCCAAGTCAAAAATAAGCACAGTCTTCTCCCCTGTACTGCTTGATTTCTTATCAAGTCCATATGCAATTGCAGCAGCAGTAGGCTCGTTGATAATACGCATAACATTGAGCCCAGAAATAGTTCCAGCATCCTTAGTAGCCTGACGTTGAGAGTCATTGAAGTAAGCAGGCACAGTAACAACAGCATTCTTTATTGTTATTCCAAGAAAAGCCTCAGCAATCTCCTTCATCTTAATAAGAACCATGGAGGAGATTTCTTCTGCGGAGAACTCTTTTTCTTCACCTTTGTAATTGACAACAATCATAGGCTTGTCAGCAGGTCCTGGGATGACCTTGAAAGGCCAAAGCTTCATGTCACTCTGCACTGATGGGTCACTGAATCTCCTACCAATTAATCGCTTGGCATCTGCAATCAAATTATAAAAGATTTCAGCATGAATTCAAACATAATTACTTTCTTTCTTACTTGAAACTTCAATTGAAAAGATAATTTGGGTAAGCTAAAAATTTGTCAGTGGTTACAGCGGAGTAAATATAGCATACAAAAACAAGAATTTATTATCGTTGATAGTTTTAGCTTAACATGGTTAAGGTGGATGAATTCGCCAGATTCCACTTCTTTAAACTTAAATTGAACACTCTTCATTGTTATGGTACTATATAAAAAACTAACAAAAAACCAGGGCAGAGCTACAATTACTTATGATCAACAGACCATAAGTTGAAAATGCAGATACAAATCAGGACCTAGCTTGATGAATTGATGAAACAGGGAAGATATACAGTTTTACTCACCCTAAATTTATGTTTTCGAAAATCTAGCTTAATAGGTATAAATGATTAATCGAGAACCTAATCAAATTCAAAGTTCATGAACTCAAATCCTTGCTCCAATATACTAAACATAAGCTCAAAATCCTAGCTCAAATACTGAACATAAACTCAAAATCCTAATTCGAATACTGAACGAGAATCATGAATTTCCAGAACTTACCGAAAACAGTGTTAGTAGGGTTCATAGCAACTTGATTCTTAGCAGCATCTCCAATCAATCGCTCCGTATCAGTAAACGCCACATACGACGGCGTAGTCCTGTTCCCTTGATCATTAGCAATAATCTCAACTCGATCATGCTGCCATACACCTACACACGAATACGTTGTTCCGAGATCAATTCCGATCGCCGGTCCTTCACCTTTTCCGGCCATTTTCAAACTTTTTCACAACAATAAAAGAAGAAAACAGAGAGTAATATTTTAACTACTAAAGCAAAGTATCACAGAATTACAGATCGTTTTTGGTATAATGTGAATGAAAATGGAAAAAATGAGAAGAGTATAAATAGTTGAAATGAGTCTCTCGAAGTTTCTAGGTAACCGTAGATTGGATACAAAAACGGTGAGTTTTGGTGATGAAAGTTTTTTTTTTTGACCAATTGCTTGTAGCTTCTGGTAAGTTCTGGAGATTTCTCTACAGTTTTAGACGTGTTTCATAATGCTTCGCTCAATTTTCTTACTTTTTCCTCTAGTATTATAAGTTCTAGTAAGTACTAACATTTTAATTTTAAATGTTAATATATGCATTTAATTATATTAAATTTAAACCTATAAAAATAATTTTGAACTTTACTTTAAATTCAACATGTTAGTCCGTTCAAAATAAATGTTGTGAGCTTGTAAAATTGAGTTAATTATTCAAGATATGTATATATATTGATTTGTGTCGAGCGTATGAACAAAATTTACATTGATATTTGAGGAAAAATGTGATACATATAATGTACATGATATTCTTAATGATGTGAAATATTTTCCGAAAGAATTATGCGGATTTTGTTCATAACAGACAATATTATAGGCTCAAATATGCCATCGAATTTTTAGAAAATGTTTATTTATGTCATCCGTTAAAAGTTTGGCTCATATATGTCATTGCTGTTAAAGAAAAGGCTCATTCATGCCATTTTTTTAACTCTAGTTTTGCAAAACCATTTATTTATACCCCAAACATGGTTTAACACTTTTTAATTGGAATTTTTGGATCAAATGTATACTTTTTGCTTGTTTTTCTTTAAAAACACCAAGAATACATGAAGAACATAAACAACTCCAAAATTTTCAACAGTTTCAATTCTTTACGAAATCATCTCAAATTTCGGCTATACCATTAATTTCTTTTTTAAAAAAAACAAAAATTCTAAAATCATTTGCAGAGTTCAAAAAATTCACCCATATTTAAAAAATATATTCCAAAAAACGAAAATCAGTCCCAAAATTTCAAATTTTGCTTTGATTCTTGTTTTTAACATTAGATCTTTGTNCCCAAACATGGTTTAACACTTTTTAATTGGAATTTTTGGATCAAATGTATACTTTTTGCTTGTTTTTCTTTAAAAACACCAAGAACACATGAAGAACATAAACAACTCCAAAATTTTCAACATCTTCAATTCTTTACGAAATCATCTCAAATTTCGGCTACACCATTAATTTCTTTTAAAAAAAAAACAAAAATTCTAAAATCATTTGCAGAGTTCAAAAAATTCACCCATATTTAAAAAATATATTCCAAAAAACGAAAATCAGTCCCAAAATTTCAAATTTTGCTTTGATTCTTGTTTTTAACATTAGATCTTTGTTGACTAGTGTTTTTTGAGTTTATGTTCAAAATTTCAAATGATTTGAAGTTTTGGAGAATCTACCATTAAAGAATGTTCAAGTTTTGAAACTTTGAACAAATTTCAATTGGGTCTTGTTGAGTTAGGTTGAATTCAAGCTCAAAAGAAATTAAATTTTGGTATCTAGCTCGGAGCGAAACTACTCTTGAAATTTGAGGCGATTCATGAAGAATTGAATAAGTTTGAAATTTGGGAATAGTTAATGTTCTTTATGTGTTCTTGGTGTTCTTAAGGATGTAGAAGCAAAAAATGTACATTTGATCCAAAAACACCAGTAGAAAAGTGTTAAATCATGTTTGGTGTGTAAAAAATGGTTTTGCAAAACCGGAGTTAAAAAAAATGGCATGGATGAACCTTTTCTTTATCAGCAACGGCATAAATGAGCCAAACTTTTAACGAATGACATAAATGAGCCTTTTCTAAAAGTTCGATGGCATATTTGAGTCTTTTCCCTATATCTTATTAAAAGTATTTTAAAGTTGTTTTAGTTAACAATTTTGAATTTCAAATGATAAACTCATTTTGTTAATTCCAAGATGTTGGTTTATACTAGATATATCGATGTCACGTATTAAATGATATTGTTACACTAATTAATAAAAATAAAAACTTATTACACGACCAACCAAAATAACTCAACATGCTTAATTTTAAATGGAGAAACTATCTAATTACAAAAATATCTTTACTATGTTTACTAATTCACGATCTCTATAATTTAAATTAATTATATTTTATATCATTAATTAACATTTTTTTTTGTCAGATACACTTAAATATATATTTTTATATGCATTTAAGTAGATAAAAATTTACCAAAAGTAAGAATTGGGGGCATTCCGAGAATTGAACTCGGGACCTCTCGCACCCTAAGCGAGAATCATACCACTAGACCAAATGCCCATTTTGTTTCTTTTGTATCACTTGATGTTATTTGATCTTAAACAATATAAATAAGAAATGTTCATTTCTTGATATAAATATATATTTAATATATTTGAAGCTATTGGATAAAAAGGCCAAAATTAGGTTCATGGAAAGAGGTTAGTGTTAGAGAAAATATATTCAATCACCAAAGTGTTAGATCAGTGAAGACAAAGGATTGGACTTGACAAGCATACATTTCATTCGATAAACCTACACACTATTTTTAGTTAAGAAATCAAATTATAATCAATCTGAATTCATAAATAATTTCATTATTTATTATTGAAGCTCCTAAAAAGAATGTTTGTTTCAAATTTCACGATTCCTAACTTTTTACGTTTGTGACAACATTGTTTTCGATCCACGAAATTTAGTCTAGCAAGTTATTGCACTACTAATTAATATCGGATATCACATGAAAAATAATTGAGTAATGGTTGATTTTAAGATAAAATTCATTTATGTAAAATGTTCAAAACTTTGGTAAATATAATTTCAGCATAATCACGTGAAGTTTGAAAATTTGTTAAAGACTCAAATTTTGTGAACGACTCCTGAAATTCAAACATAAAAAGCTAGGAAATCTAAGCTTTCACAATCTAAATGTGAATCTAAATGTGAATGTTGCAAAATTTATTTCGTGATATAATTAGCGACATCAAAACAACATAGCATGTTAGGTGCTTTGATAATTTTCAATCTTTTGGAGTATCTAAGTACAAATCCAAAAGTGCACGCATGATCCACGGAGGAAAAGCATACGCATGTTGGCATGTATTTTGTCTATTCTTGAGGTTCATCCGATGTGGTACAAAGATAGCAAGGGAATTATACCAAAAAAAATTCAGTACTAAATTAAAAAACACTATTATAATATGGCACAATTTTAAATATATTTTATGTATTTTATTCACGTTCTTTAATCAAAAAGAGATTTTTCTTTTAGAATATGTATCTTTTAATAACAACAACATACCTAGTAAAATCTCACTTAGCGGGGTCTGGGGAGGGTAGACTGTACGCAGACCTTACAACTAGCTCATAGAGGTAAAGAAGTTGTTTTCGAAAGACCTTCGACTCAAGTGCATCAAACCCAAATAAAAGAAGAATAAAATAATGAAAAAACAATAACCATTAATAAAAGACGTAGTGTAAAATCTATAAGAAAGAACCTCTTAAATAAGAAATTGACACAAAGTACTTAATAAGATGAATATAATTTAGGTATTAGAAAACGTATCTATTTTTCAAAATTCTTATCCCAAGAAAAAAGTACTTGATTAAATATGATAATTTCAATTGTTTCTTTTAGGCCTTTTATTTCCAAACACCTTTCTTTTTTTTTTTCCGGTAATGTTCCAACACGTTATTCGGTAATGTTCCAACACGTTTTTTCGGTAATGTTCTCAAGTAATTTTCTAGGTAAGAAAATTCTCAAGTAGATCCTCAATAAATAAATCCCCAACAAAGTTTGTGAAACTTGAATCTTCGAGTAATATCACATATAAAAATATTTCTAGGTAAATCTCCATGTAAGTATCCGTAGCTAAATCTGCAAGTAACTTTACCTAGGGATTTTCTTGCAAACTAATATGGAAATTAGTTTTTGTTCATTACTTGCGAATTTACCTATGAAAACAGTTTCCGCAGATTAATTTCTCCAAATAATTCCCATGTATTAATTTTGTGGAAATGGCGCCAAACTTACCTATCAATTTTTCTGGGAAAATATTTTTCGCATGTAAACAGTTCTAGAATTTAGAAATTTCAAATTTTTGAATGAAAATTCATAGGAAAAATCTGCGAAAAAAATCCCCAAGTAAAATCCATAGGTGATTTGCATTTTTCTAGTAGTGATTATTTAGATCATTACTTTTTAAACACCATTTACTCTGGTTCGGTGTTTTGTTTTCACATTAAAATTCGTTTTAATTTAAATTTGAAGTTTACAAGGTTCTTTTTTTAGATGATATTTTCAATAGAATTTATTTTTATTCTTAAGGACTTAAATTAGATTTAAATATTTGATTAAGAATAAAAGAATCTGAAGTCATCTTAACATAATTTATATCAATACCAAAATGTTACTTATCAGTCAGACAAATTCAAAATTTTAAATTAGTAGATACTTATAAAGTATTCCTATAAAGTATTTAGCATACACATTAATGTGTGGATCCACTTTTGCATGTCGACATGCCCATGAAATTGGTCCACGAAAAAGTTACCTAGCTCACTCAACTCATTCCTTACCAATTACTCTATGTATGTTTCCTAAAGGGAATTAATTTATATATAGAAGATTATTTAAACTTATACTTATCATATAATATTTCGATTTTTCGATATCCTCAATCTTCATTTCTAGGGTTTAACTGAATTCAACGTTTTTTTTTTCTATTTACATTCATCATTTAACTTTTTGATGTCTTTTATTTTTGCTCATATACTCAATCGAATCTAACGTTTTTAAAAAAAAATACATTTACTATATAATTTTTCTAATCTTCGTCCCTAGGTTTAACTGAATGTAACATTTTTATTTACTTATATTTATCATGTAATTTCTAATGTCCTCTATCTTCGTTCTTAGGTTAGGTTCAACTGAATCCAATATTTTTTCTTTTATAGATTTATCGTGTAAAGTTTTTCAATATCTTCTGTCTTTGTCCTTTAGGTTCAACTGAATCTAATATTTTTCTTTATCTATATTTACCATGTAATTTTCTAATGTCCTCTATCTTCATCCTTAAGTTCAATTAAATCCAACATTTTTTTTCTTACATAAGAGTTATTATGTGAAGTTTTTCGATATTTGTTGAGTCCAAATGCACATGACAGTATCACGGTAGTATAAATAATAAAGTGACCCTTTTAGGAGTCGAATATTGAATCCATAGAGACGTGTCGGTTTACTATTTACCTAATTAGATTAATTCTCACAATTTAATGCAAGTGTGCCACAAGGATTTGATTAATATTTGAACACTAAGGGGCCGTTTGATTACTGGTTAGAGTTATGCAGGTATTAGTTATGTAGGGTTTAGTTATGCAGATATTAGTTATGCAGGGTTTAACTATGCAAGTATTAGTTATGTAGGTATTAGTTATGTAGGATTTAGTTATGCAGGGTTTAATTATGCAAGTATTAGTTATGCATATATTATTTAATTATGTAGAGATCACAATGCATAAATTATTAACTAATAAATATTGAATTTGTTGTAAATTAATATATATTACTTACAAATAAATAAGTAAGCAAATAGTATAAATTCTCCCTCTTTTTGAATAAAAAGTAAAGAAAAAAAATTCTCCCTCTACACTTGGGAATGCTATTTTTTCATTTTGTTATTTTTTTATGTTTATAACGTATAAAAATAAAATACGATTAATATATTTCAAGTACATTATAATATCCTATTTTATATAATGTAAATATTCTATCAATATGTTGTATATATTGTTTATACAGTTTTAATATACCAAATATATGAATTATGTATAAATTCACATCCTAAACAAAATAATAATACATGTTAATTAAAGAAGTGGAATATATGTAATAATAATATATAACGCTATATACAATTCAATTTGTAATATTAATAAAATATTACATTTGGATTTCAAATGAAAACAGAAAAAAAAAAGTTGTTCGTGTATTAAAAAAAAGTTAGGAAAATAGCATAGTTGGATAACATTTTCAATGAAAATAATTAAAAATAAATTAATAAGGGAGGGTAAATGTGTAATTTACTATTTTAATACATGTATAACTAATACCTGCATAACTTATTCCACCTTCTACCCTGCATAACTTATACATAGATTTCCTCATAAGTTATGTTGGTATTAATTATGTAGGACTACAAAAAACACAACCAAACATCATATAAAATTAATATATGAATAACTTTTATACAATATTTAGAATTCTACCAACCAAACATGGTATAAGTTATGTTGACTTTTCCACCTAAAACAAAATTTCTACCAAACATGGTAAAAGTAATGCAACTTTTTATACATGAATAAAATGCAACTTATACAGTAACCAAACAGCCCCTAAGAGTGCTAGAATTAAATAACTATAGCAACCGTTCAATTTCACTTTGAAGTATAACAATGCTTTGGAAAAATTCTAGGGTTGCAATTTAATTAACTAAGATTCATGCATCGTATCACCTCAATGGATTTCAGAAGGTTATCAAATCACTGATTTATAAGGGTGATATTATGATTATAATCTCCTGACTTTTAATCACCTACCACAGTTGACAATCTAACTACATCATTGAGCGTGATAGATTGAATCAACTGTGGAGCACTAAGCTTTCTTCTTATTTCGTAATCAAGCAAGGTAACTAGGTATCCCTATTGTAGATACAAATAAATTCTAGTTATGTGCCAGAAAATATCATGCTCCTTATATTTCAAGTTTTATATCTCTATTCATCTCTCAAGTTCAAGAACAAACAATAGATTTATTGTAATAATGATCGAGTATTAAAATAGTAATTCAAGAACACAAGACTAATTTATATGATAACCAACTTCATCCATTGATTCAATATTCAACAATTATCGTAACTTCAGCCCTAGAACAAGGGTTCTTAACTATTCATGATAATGAAAAACACAAAAACAATTGTTTCCACGCAAAGTAATGTTTAAGAAAAAGTAGAAGATAAGAAACCTAATAGTGAATTCTACTCTCTTCCTCTTGCGCTAAAAAGTATGACGACGCCCTATCAAAAAGGTACAATATTTTATTTATAGGGTTTGAAAGATTAATTTATTTTTCTTCTTGAATTCAGACTATACAAAATTTGAGATTACTCATCAGGACATCTATGGTTGTGTTGTGCCAGCATAGCAATAACTTAGTCCTTGGTGTGGCATCCTAGCAGTGCGCTAGCCTGGGTTTTCAACATTTTGGGGGATGGCGTAGCGCCTTAGTAATGTGTTAGTCTAGGGTGTCTGCAGTTTTGGATATGGCGTGGCGCCCCTATAGTGCACCCATCCCAGTTTTCACTTGTCTAGTTTTCCCCCCGCATTCCTCTGATTTGCTACTAAGCTTTACTTATCGCTTCAGCTCTTGTCAAACTCTATGCATAGTCTAATCATATATGTTAGTGCACATTATCACAATACTCTTTAAAACACACACAATGTAGTAAAAATGCTCTTAAAACTACGGGTATATATGGACAAAATGTAGTAAATAGACACAAATACGTCCAAGATCAATATCCTCTATTTTTTGTTTTTAGGTTTAACTGAATCCAACGTTTTTCTTTTACTTATATTCATCAGTAATTTTCTAATGTTCTCTATCTTAGCCCTTAGATTAAATTGAATCCAACATTTTTCTTTACTTATATTCATCATGTAATTTTTTGATATCCTTCATCTTTGCCGTAGATTTAATTAAATCAAATGTTTTTCATTACTTACATTTATCATATAACTTTCCGATATCTTCTAACTTCGCCTTTAGGTTACAACCGAATTTAACAACTTTTTAACTTCATACTCACTATATAATTTTTCGATATCTTCTATCTTCGTCCCTAATTTCAACTTAATCAAAATTTCAATTTCTTCACAATAGTAAAACTCATGTACCTATATAATTAGGGGTGCTCGTGGTTCAATTTGGATCGGTTATTGATCAAAACCAAAATCAAATCAATCTAGTCGGTTTTTTAAATTTCTAAAACCAAACGAAACGAAACGAAAAAAATAGTCGGTTTGGTTCAGAATTTTTGGTTTATTCGGTTTGAAAGTAATAATTTTTTTAGGACGTACGTATCTCGATAGACACAAACACCTAGTACATGAACAATCCATAAAAAAGCTATTGTCGGTTCAATTAAGCAATACTAGAGTTATCATTATACGAACAAAGTGATTCAATTAAGAGAAAATGTGACTATTTTATGTGAAGTAGGGTAAGCAACGACTAAAATGAATTTTGATGGACTTGAATTGTTATAGTTGGGCTAAAGTGTTTGGCTTGAGAAAATGATAAAGTTAAAAACTTATGTTAATTAAAATTTAACAAAAATATTTATATTTCATTTATGAATAATATATAAATAATCATAGAATTTATACACCTAAGTTATCTGTTCGATTTGGTTATTTTTGCAGTTGTTTTTTAGTAAAATCAAATCAAATAGTGTCGGTTTTTAAAATTTAAAACCAAATCAAATCAAATATCAAGTTTTTTAATCGATTTGATTCAGATTGAGATTCAATTTAATTTTTTAACTATAATCATGAACTTTCCTATGTTATTACTAAAAATTCAATAAATATGAAGTATTGAACTCGTAAAATTTAAATCCAAACGCGATCTCTCACAAATGGTTCCAAATGATACTTTTTAACCCCCAAAATTTATACTGCACCGCCCCTGTCAGTATAAATTCCATAAACCTCTGTTTCACTTCGTCTCTTTCGCTGCCCTAGAACCTTCTTGAGAGAATCCCTTTTGTAGTCTTTAGCTTTCTCTCTCTAGAAGAATTTCTCTTTTTTCTCTCTCTCTGAAGTTGTATGGCTTCACAAGCTAGTCTTCTCCTTCAGAAACAACTTAAGGGTATCCATTTTGGGGTTCTATGTAATTTTTGCTGAATTGGGGTTGTTTTCTTTTTTTGATTTGTGCTTTTTTTTTCTTGCAGATCTCTGTAAACATCCAGTTGATGGATTTTCGGCTGGTTTGGTTGATGAAAGCAACTTGTTTGAATGGAGTGTCACCATTATTGGACCTCAAGATACTTTATAGTGAGTGGTCACCTTGTTTTTTTCTTGATTTTGAATTTGGGTTTGTCGCTAATTTTGTTTCTTGAATTTGTTGTTGTTTGGTGTAAATTTGTGTGATGATTCAAGCAATTGGGTTGTGAGCTGTTTAAGGATTCTGTTGAGCTGTAATTCTATTGATATTTCATTTAATCTAAGTTTTGATTTTTAATTTGGGCTTGTAGCTTCTTCTCTTTTCTTGAATTTGTTGTTATTTTGGTGTAAATTTTCCCTTGAAAAGGCTGTGCGGTCGAGTCAAGTAATTGGGTTCTGAACATTTTCAGGTTTCTGTTGAGCTGTAATCTACTGATATTTCATGATACATTAATGTTATCTTGTAAAATTGGTATCTTTGTATTGGAATTAAATGGAATATAGCAGAATAGAAAGAGGATTGCATTGATTGGTTGAAAAGAAGGGTCTGGTCATTCAATTATTTCTTGATGATGAACTCCCTGTCGATTGCCCCTCTGACCCATGAAAATTGATAACTATAGATTCATTCGTACCAGTTTTAGGGGACTGCTAAGCAGTACACCAATTGAATAGTGTTTCCCATTCCAATTGAGTATGTCCAGCATCTCAGAGGGAGAGTTCTGCCTATCTCGATAAAGTCTACAATTGATATGAAGCATATCTTGAAAATTCAAGCAATTGAAGTATATAGATTCATCTTGCCTAGTACAAGTGAAGAGTCTAGTTTGACATAAAATACATAATTTTTCTTATCCTAGAAACTTGCTTAAATTAAGAATCGGGGCGAAGCAATTTATGGAAAAAAGGATTGATACAAGCTAACTTTGTGTCCTTGGTGTCATGGTTTTGAGAACGAATTATTCTATAGTTTGCATTCCTCGCCTATTAACTTCCTTTAATCTGTGATTGTTGTATTAACCTTAGATATGCTAAAATATGACAGGTTTGTCGTATTTAATTAAGAGTATAACATTGTGTAATTGCTATTATTGCAGTGAAGGGGGTTTCTTTAATGCTATCATGAGCTTTCCTGAAAATTATCCCAACAGTCCTCCAACTGTAAGGTTTACCACAGAGATCTGGCATCCTAATGGTTTGTAGCTACTTATCTATTTTGAGGCTCAATAAACTGGTTGTTCTTCATTACCATCGTCAGCACTGATT
The DNA here is from genome assembly GCF_019186545.1 of Solanum stenotomum. Classification (NCBI taxonomy): domain Eukaryota; kingdom Viridiplantae; phylum Streptophyta; class Magnoliopsida; order Solanales; family Solanaceae; genus Solanum; species Solanum stenotomum. The sequence continues at coordinate 63,607,198 of NC_064283.1, forward strand.
TTAGTTTTTGCTTGGTATTTTGGTATGACATACAGTTTACTCTGATGGGAAGGTTTGCATCTCAATTCTTCACCCCCCTGGTGATGATCCAAATGGCTATGAGTATGCTAGTGAGCGTTGGTCTCCTGTCCACACGGTATGATTATATCACAAACGCCATTGTGAAATGTGAATGCAGAATATCTGTCTTTCTTCCTATTTTTTCTAACCTCCCACCAACTGCATGGAGGAAAATTTTGCCTTATCTTTTCAGTTTGCTTACTGCAAACAAAACTTTAAGTGTACTACACGAGGGGGTTAATGTCTCTCCAAGATTTGGCTACTATTTCTTGTTTTTGTTTCAACTCTCAAGATCTTCTGACCTTACTAAGATAAATAAATTTAAAAAAAAACAAATGCTATGAAGATCTTCTGCGGTGCTAATCTTAAGCGATACCAAAAAAACAAAATTAACGAGCTTTTGATTCAACGCATTGCTCCTCTTTTGAGAAGGCAATGTATCACCTCAAGAACCTGGATCTTTAATGTTTGTTGTATATCCTATGATTTCCTTAGCCTTCTATTGGTCATTACTTCTATTAATGCTTAATCTCTCAAAATATCCTGGTACTTTGCAATTGAGTAGGTCGTGGAATTCAATATGGCCTCGTTGTCTTTAAATCCTTCATTCCTTTGTCAAATGCATCAACCTGTTTACTATCTTCATTCTCAAATGCACATGCATGAAAAGAACACTACCGGTTCCATTGATCAAAGGGTCCCCTCCCCTTTTAAATTGACCGATTCCTTTATATAATCAGTGGCATTGCATTCTGACATGTTCGGTGTTCTACTGGAATTATATTCTCTGTTCACACTCATGCCTGCCAAACTTAATGATGCATGTCAAATGTGAGGACACCTCTGGTGACAGTTCTTTTTCTTGTGATTTCAGCTGCCTGCTTCTGCATAATTCTGCTTTACTATCTCTGTGTAATTGCTTCAATTTTTAGATCTCGTCCGACTTCAGTGCTTCTTTATTTATTGCTTATTGATTTGTGCAGTAGTTGATATATTTCTATGGAATCAAAATTGACTTCGAGAGTCCTTTGCAGGTGGAGAGTATAATTTTAAGCATCATATCCATGCTTTCAAGCCCTAATGATGAGTCTCCTGCTAACGTGGAAGCTGCTGTAAGTAACTTGATTTCTAAATTCTTTCTTATTGATCCCCTGTAAATGAACTGCCTAACACGGACCAGGGTTGAAACTCCATGGGAACCTTCTGTAGTTCATATTTCTTTACACATTCATTAGGTTTTTTTCTTTTTTGAGTTTTACACATAGTAATATCCCCACAACTAGCTCTCTATAAACAAAATGTCCGTAGATATCTCTACTTGTGGGAGTTACCTTATAATGCAGTTAAGTCTGTGTGATGATAGTGATCAAACAGACGGTGAAAGATATTTGAGTTTGTTAGAGTGAAAGGTGCTGATAAAAATAGAAAGCAGACTAATTTCTTCTTTATAGTTGAGGGAAGCTGTTTTGTACAGTAAGGATGAACTATAGACACATTTCTGAATCACTCTTTTGTTTCTTTTCACTCTTTTTAACCTCCATCGGTTGTCTCTCTCCTTGTTTCTTTGACACTTCTAACCGTTTCATTTGTTACCCTTTTCAACTCATGGTCAAATGTCTCAGTTTCCTTAGATCACTTGTTCTGCCCGATACCCTGAAGTGTCTTCTAATATCTTATTAATGTATCGTTTATGGTCTCGTGCAGAAGGAATGGAGGGAAAAAAGAGATGAATTCAAGAAAAGGGTCAGTCGTTGTGTAAGACGGTCACAAGATTTGTAGTAAACACAGAAATGTACCAACCCATTTTATGATAAAGCTGAGGAAATGGCATCGACGTTCTTTTGGCTGGATGTTCATTGCTACAAAGTGTAGAATTGGTCGACCGTTAGACATTGTGTATTGTGCCTTTCTGGTCTTGGGGGTTTTTGACATTTTTGTTGATCTTACTTTGAATGTTAATTGCCAGTTATATTTCTTGGAAAAACTTTATAGGTTGTTGAACTTTGTGTTATTTGGCCTTTTCTTTTTTTGATGTTATATCAAGCTTTATGTCTCTTCCAACCCAGAAATGAAAGAAGGCTCATTAATGAAAAGAAAAAGTGGCTGGGTTGATATTTGGTTGTAATATCAAGTCATATTTTCCCATTGCAATGTAGGGTGTTTTTTTTCTCATTTGTCTCTGTTTTGGGGGTGGGGGGGAGGGGATTTGCATGTGTCTTGTTCAAATGATAAAAAATTATTTAGATTCACAAAGGTAAGGTTGCGTACATCATATCATTATTATTAGACTACATTTGTAGGTTTAAAATTATATTTAGATCTCACAATAATTGCTAAGCCCGTGGAGATTGAGGTTCTACGTACTTTTGAAATACCGGATACGAGTAAATCTTCACTTGCCCAACATTTTAATAGGGAATGATAGAGAATTGATCTTCGCATTGAACTTTAAGCGCTGGTTGATTCTTTTTCCATTGAGTTGTTGGGGTTGTATATTGTACTATTTAGATCTCACAAAGATAGATGTATAATTTGCATATACTTTATTTTTTGAGATTTCATGGAATATGCTATCGCTGATGATAAAAAATTGTACTTAGAAGACATGTTAAAGTTCTTTTCCAAGCTTATTCGATCAAAAAGACAAAAGGATGTAGCACATGTAGAAAGCAACAAGCAGTGTGTATGTACTTTGAACATTGATTCTTTTTCAAAGTAAAGTGTGCCTATAAAAAGGAAGAAACAAAGAAAGATGTACTGTATTTTATACTAATAATTACATATTGATGATCTATTGTGTAAAAACATAAAAGTCAAAAATATGTCTTACTTCTACATTTTCATGACCTATCAATTTAAGACACCATTAAAATGGAAGCAATATATAGTATTATAATTATTTATCCCAAAATTAAAAATTCTAACTAAATATTGAATAGAGTCCACAATTTTTTCTCCTATACCCTTGCCAAACAAACACTTACTAGTATTTTTTTTTCATTTGGTGTTTGAAATCAAGGTCCGAATAACTTTAAATTCATATATTGTGAAGTTTATTTTTGGAGATAGCTATATATCATTGACTTTAGATTTTCATTAACAACATTGTGCATTACTCGACAATTCACTTATGGTTCTCGATCATTTTCAATACGAGATTGTTAAGGAAACACTTGATTGAAGAAAAATACAAGAAATTTTATGGTTAAAGTTTTTATATTATTCAAGATATGGTTATGTATCGATTGATTCGATTTGGTTTCGGAGTTTATTGGTTCAACTTTATCGGTTATCGATTTGTGGACGTGTTAAATCATTATAGAACCATTAAGATATTGTCTTATCAATTATCATTTGTCAATTATTGATTGTTATCGGTTCGCTTCGATTTAGCCATTAAGATTTGACACCAAAAAAAAATGAAAATTACTTAGAAACAAGGTGACAAACCAAATGAATCGTGCACATGAGTTGACATATTGCATCTTACTCAAAAACAAACACAGGCAGATTGTAAAATCATATGTCAAGGACTTTATAAAGTGAATGATATAAATATAATTAATTAATTTACGATCAGGTTACCAGTTAATCCGTTAAAAAAAATCTCAAACTATTACAGAATCTATAACTCGATAATAAAAAAATTTAAAATTGTTACAAAAATCATAAATCAATAATCTATTATCGATAAATTAATAATTTTTTTCAATTCAAATTATCATTTGATTCAATTTTAAACAATCTTAACTCAAGATTAAAAAAAATTGCTTAATTGTGAAACCCCCCGGACTGAGGACGAAAAATCTCAACCATTCCGTCACAATTTTAGTGCACCTCTTATAAGTATTGGAACTACTTTTTTCTCCGTTATTCCTTTTGTCATCTTCCTCACCTTTTCCTTTCTTTATCTTTACAAAAACATATTCCTTCTTTCTTTCTTTTTTTCTCTCTATCCTTTCAAGGGAATTATGCCATGTAATTGTCCTGAAACTTTCAAAACCCTACTCCATCGAAGCAAAACAGTAAAAAGCTTCAAAACGCCGTCGTTACCCTATAAATGCACCGTTGAGAATCGAGATGATGAGATCACCTCAAGTTCGAAACGGCGTCGTTGAGACTCCGTCGCCGTCGCACTTCCACTCCAGCGTATCCGTACACAAGCTCCGGCGGTTCAACATTTTGATTGTCGTCTTCCGGTTTGCTTCCTTCTGCTTCTCGCTTGCCTCAGCTATCTTCATGTTCACTAATTCTCGCCGCGGCTCCGATTTGCCTCAGTGGCACCACTTCGATGCCTTCAGGTAATTATAGTAGTAGTTTTTTTGTTCTAATGGATTTCCTCCTTATGTCTTTCACGCGATTTAACTGTAAATTGATTACTCTGGAGTTGAAATTTGATGGATTTTTAGCTCACTTTAGCAAAAAAAAAAAAATACAAACAAATTGGAATACCGATAAAACGGCATCGTTGTAGTACTCTGGAGTTCAAATTGGTGATTCCTTTTGCTTTTACTGATAAACGCAACAATTTTAATACTCCGGAGTTGAAGTTTGATGGATTATTTGCTCATTATTAGCCCAAAAAAAAAGGGAAGAATACTGATAAAATGAAGTTGTTTATAGTTCTACGGAGTTCAAATTAACTGATTTTTTCCGGTTTTATACTGATAACCACGATGCTTTTGAGTATCCGGAGTTGAGAGTCGATGAAGTTTTAGTTCTCCGGCGTTCAAATTCGCTGATTCCTTTTACTGTATAGGTTTGTGGCTGTTGCCGGTGCAATTGTTGCCTTATATTCACTCTTCGAAGTAGGAGCATCCGTGTGGGAGATTTCAAGAGGCGCTACTGTTTTCCCTGAAGTCGTTCAAGTTTGGTTCGATTTCGGCCACGATCAGGTTCGTAAATCCTTCACTTTAATGGCGGTCATTTAGCTTTTTTCTGCAGAAATTTGTGAAACACCAAGTTAATTTTGCCTCATTTTGAGTGGAATTTCAATTTTTCGAGTTTCATAACTGAATTATAATGACATTTGAGGTAGCAAAAGAGAACAATTTATCTAGCTCAGTCAAGAAACTCTCGCTAACTTGATAGTTTAGGTATGAAATTTGAAATTTTTTTGAATATTTTGAATGTGTTTTTGATTATTAGCTCTCTTTTTTGGCGGTAGGTATTTGCGTACCTGTTGCTATCGGCGGGATCGGCGGGAGCGTCCTTGGCTCGAACTTTGAAGGAGATGGACACGTGTACGGTTAGCAATGCATTCTGCGTTCAATCAGATATCTCAATAGCCTTTGGATTCGCCGGATTCATGTTCCTGGGCTTTTCTTCACTCTTGTCGGGTTTCCGGGTTGTAAGTTTTATTATCAATGGTTCTCGATTTAATGTGCAAAATTAAAAATAAATTAATATTTTCAATTTATTTTTTCTTCACGTCAATTATAGTTGATAATTACTAAAATTTGACCAAAGATGCGTCAACAGAAAATTGAGTGGTGTGGCTATAATTTTATTTATTTTTTCTCATTTGATGTTTGATATGCATGGGAGTTCAATTGATTCGAATTTGTATTGAATAGCTCCCATTTGGGGTAGCACACAAGATTTTTCCATGTCCAAGAATTAAAATCGAGACCTTTGATTAAAGAAGAAGCAATCCATTGCGACATCCTTTGGTGGTGTGGATCTGATATCTTTGCTACTACTACTTTTCTTATTCTATGTTCTCACAATAATTAGAGATGTAGCAGATACCTTCTCATTACGCACATCTTAAATAATAATATTTAGACGTCTTAAATATATTTTTGGCATGAAGTAAATATAAATACTATTTTATTTGTAAAAAAAATAAAAATATCTTTTAAATCATTTTTGGTTCATGGATGACAGTATGAGTTCTGGAAGATTGACAATAATTCTACATTTGACTAAGCTGTTAAGCAAGTCGTGGGGAATGAGAATTTAAGTCGTCAAAGACGACCAATTATCCCTAGAAATTTTGTAAGCGTTGAAATTTCACTTTTATTTTCAACCACCATTATTTCTGAGAAACAATTGACGCTCCTTTGGTTCAAGACCTTAAGTATAATCAAATGAAAAGAATATTTCAGAGATTACAAAAGATATTAGCAAGTTAAAGAAGACTGGTTAAAGCTTATAACCATTTGTGTTGTTTACCAAACAAAGTAGTTAAGCCAAAGAGAGCTTATCACTGAACCTCTAGGTCCATACCGAGTAATATTCCACAAGTGTAGTCTGGGAAGGGTGAATTGTACACAGCCTTACCTAAAAAGGTAAGAGGTTGTTTCTGATAGGTCTAACCCGACTATCAGCACATTTTCTTAAGAATATTTGCAATAGATCAAGAGCTATCAGATTCACAAAATAGGAGAGAACAACTAAAACTTCGACTTTCTCAGACCAAATATCCGATCTCATAATATTCAGGCAAGAACTGGCTGGTGATAATAAACGATAAAAATGAAATTCATCTTGAGCTCATTAAAAGTTACTACTCACTACGGGGATCATCAGAATCAGTTAGTTGCCCAAGTACTTGGGATCAGCCACTACATAATGATAAGCAATAACAAATACGAAAATAAAGATGCCAAGAAAGTTAGCAAAGAATCCTAAATCTTGATCATCCATTATCTGCAAGACAAAGTTGAAGAGCCAACAGTTAGAACCAAATGAAAAGTATTACATTGGTTTATTTACACAACAGTAAGTTTGCAAGAACAGCTTTATGATTTCAGAAACTAAATCAGAAATAAGGTGCAAGACAGAATTCCTCGACAACCACAAACTGAAAAACATTGAACATGTAATAGATGATAATTGATAACCCATTCACGAAAGCTATTGAACTAAAACACAATCGTTCAGTTCCTGCAATGATCTCTAGTTTTCATCAGTCCCATTATCAAGTTACCCAGTAAAATGAATAAAACATTATCATGACACAAGCAACATTCGATTCTTTTTGGAGTTAGAATATTGGTATAGCACAAAACAAATACTAAGAATTAAAACCCGTCTATGCAAAACTAGATTATCTTTTTGTTTCTCTAATAAGGACAAACTCTAATGGAATAATCTTGATTTCCTAAGCTACATAATATTTTTGTGTATCTTATTTTTTTGAAATTGAGTTCAATTGATTTGCTTATCGCCCTACATTCAAAGGTTGGGTTATTTTTAGGGGGTCATCGACAGTACATCCCCTCCCTCCTTGTATAATCAATGTTCTGATGAGAGTACAAGTTGTTGAGCAAGTTACTGAAAAGCAATAAGTGAACAATTACGTCAACGATCAATGGCAATTTTAGAGTTAACGAATCATGATACTACGTTGTTTTCATTAACAATTAAGAAACACAACCTCAAGGTATTGTCCTCCTCTTTACCACTAGAGAAAAGACTCATTGGACAAGTTAGGTATCTATACTACGCACAGCATTTTGTTCAGCTCTATACACATGTTTCACAATCTAGAACCACTTTGATGCCTTTCAAATTCTGTCTCAATGTACCTTATGCATCTTCCATAATCAGACGTCAATCCTACTGTGACAGCCTAACACTTCTGTAGGGAATGATTTAATCAAAATTCACAAACCTAGCATCGTGGTAGGCATACTTGATGAAAATGTTAAGGTAAAGTTGCTCCTATTCCTTCAAATACTCAAGTAACACCCTTGAAATTTTCATGTATTTCCCCCCTAGATAAAGTAAAGGAAGACTATTGCAACTTGTAACACAAACAAAAGCCTAAACCAATAGAACAGAAAAAGGAAAACTTAGCCTCTTATTTCACTCCACAAGCATCTCTCATGCCGAGGCAATGATTATAGGAATAAAACCATTAATTAAGTGGAAACCAACCTGCATTCCCAATAGAAATATCTTGGTGCCATAATTTACACATATCATTTAGTAAACTGCTCAAATCAAAACGAAAATTACTTAGCAGTTGTACCAAGTTCATAACTATTAACATATGCAGTGGAGGCAGCTAGTAACAGTCTCTCAAACCAATTGCCTCAAGCTTATATATCCAAACAAGCAAGTAAAACTTCTTTATAGTTTTATATTAGAAAGATTTTTATTTCACTAAGCAATTCCCAAACCAACAACGTCAACATACCCCGTGTAGTTCCACAAGTGAGTTCTAGGAGGGTAGAGTGTACACAAACCTTACCCTTACCTTGGGAGGTAGAGAGGTTGTTTCAGATAGACCCTCGGCTGCAATTCCCAAACCAAACACAAAAAGATGAAACCAAGAAAAACAAAACAAGTGCAAAAGAAGGCATGAATCAACCCCAGTGGGATTCAAACCCACAAACTTTAGATCATAAGTCTAACACAATATCCACTCCGTTGTGAGATCACTTGTTACCATCCTCTTCATTCCCTTATACATTTCAGTACTACTCTTCCACTAACATTGAGAAAGACAAAAGAACAGCTAACAAAAGCAACGGTTCTGAAAGAATCTAGCTAACCTAGCGTTTAACCATAAATTTACTTAAAACTTGAAAAAGAATGAGTTTTCGAAGTTTGTTGAAAAAATGGTTTTTGGAACTTGAAGTTGTATTTGGACATACATTTTTTACATAGAAAAACGTTAAAGTTTTGTGAGTCAAAATGAAATTTCACCGAAAAGTATGAACAAACAATGTTTTCAAACAAAAATTTGAAAATCTACTCCCCAAACAGGAACCAAGTATATGTAAACTCACACCAATCTCCAAAACCAAACACAAATTAAAAAAAGTAGGCAGTGATCACAGTGGGATTCGAACCCACGACCTTTAGATTCGGAGTCTAACGCGATATCCACTCCGCTATGTGATCACTTTGTTACCATCTTCACCATTTCCTCATAACTATCCTTTACAAAAATTTCCACTACCATCGAAAGGGACAAAAAAACTCATCAGAAATGGGTACCACTTCACCGATCAAAACTCCATTCATGTACGAAGCAAACAAAATCAAGATGAATGACGAAAACGACACACAGAACAACAGACAACAAAACCAAACTTTTCCAACAATTGAAATCATGTAAATCCAGATCTATACATAACACACACAAAATCATAGAGTTGTAAACATCAAAACTGAATTAAAAATATGAAACTGTATAAATTCAATAGATCGAGATCTGTACCTTCGATTGATTAATACGTCGAATCGGATTTGTTGAAAAAAATAGTTGCCTGCTGTTCGAACTGATCGCAGAGAGAGAGATTAAAAAAAAAAGTTTACAATGGGATTTGGGTTTTATTAAAGTATCCAAGTGAACCAAAAATACGAAACTGAAACCAAAAAAATGTAAAAGTGAAATGTGGCTGCTGGGATTCGAGCCCAGGTCTCCACGGCCACAACGTGGAATTCTTACCACTAAACTACAGCCACTTCATGTTTTGATAATAACACAAGACAATTATATTTCAATTTATTTGTCTTAATTTAGTTGCTATCATTATAATTCTTTGGATATTCCAAATAATCCTAAGATTAAATTATGGTGTCATTTAATTTGTTATTTGTAAGTTATCCCTTCGCTAACGCTTGGGTGGTATAATATTTCAGGATAACTTATCCCTATGGTTGAGCATAAAATATCGAAAAATGAATTACCAAATCGAATCAAATTTCTTGGTAATTTGATATCAGGTAATTCGTATTGGTGTGGTATTCGAGAGTAGAAATTTAGAATTAAGGTATTTGAGTTTGGTGTAAGACATTAGAATCATTTGGTATTCGATATTTTTCCCGAACACAAAATTTTACTTAGGGCCTGTTTGGAAGGACACCCTGATAATTGGATTTGGTGTAATTGGTGTAATTACACTGTCTTGTCCTGTTTGGAAGGACAGATAATTACTTAGTCAGCAGGTAATTGGTGTAATTGGCAGGGGGTAATTACACTCTACAATTCACATGCAGAGGCTGTGAATTGCTGGAAATTACATGGTGTAATTACCACCTGATTACTTTTTCATTTTTTTTAATTTCTATTTTTATTTTTTTTGTTTTAATTTTTTTACTTCTATTATTTTAATTTCTTTTTATTTTTATTTTTATTATTCTAAAAAATTGTAAAAGTCTATTTTTTTATTTTATATTATTATATTTCATTTTATTCTTCTTCTCAACCTTACTTTATGTGATTCTATGTAATTTTCTCGTATTATCTATTTCTTTATGCCTGTTTATTGTTTCATTAGCATAATTTTATTAGTATTCTAATTTTTAAATTAAAATAGAATTTATTGTTAAGTAAGGTTATAGACTTACATTTTCTTTATTATGAAGAAATAAAAATAAATCATATTTATTGCTATGTTGAAATTTGTTATAAGAGTATTATGTTAAAATTTTTGTTTTGAATTTATTACTTATGTTATATTTTCAGTTTCATTTGTTTTAGTAATATTGAATTTACATTGCACGTCATTTTTTAATTAGACTTGATAAATTATATTTTTGTCAAACATTTAATAATTTATGATATTTTATTTATATATTACTATTCTTTTTATCAAACATGCATTTCACAATGTTCATAGAAACTTCATACTTTTAGTTGTTACGATCAATTCAATTGAAATATATTAATTTGAAAAAATATAAATCAATTATTTTTTTCATAATATTAGTTACAGTAAATATGTTTATTAATTAATATATTTTCAAAAAAGAATATATATCTTAAATATTTAATTTAATGTCATTTATAAAAAAAAACATTTGTCTAGTATAAATTTAAAATGATTAATTTTTATTTTTTAAAATTTATTATAATTTTATGTTTGCAATTGTGCATCCAAACAGAACATGTGTAATTACACTGTGACATCCAAACAGGACATGTGTAATTACACTGTGACATCCAAACAGGACATGTGTAATTACAGTGTAATTACATTGTGGCAACCAAACATGTCAATGTAATTACTAGACTGTGTAATTACTAGGCTAGTAATTACTACCCTAGTAATTACACCAATTCCAATTACCTGGTGGCTTTCCAAACAGACCCTTAATGAATGTCATATATTAACAGGCTCATAACTCATTGGTACAAGTTCAAAGAAAAAGCTAAATACTAAACACTAACAACATAAATACATATGTCTTTTAGTTGTGTCAATTTAATTTTCTTGATGTATTATTATTTGTCGATCTTCTATTATATCGCGCATCCACATAAAAAATATAAATAATTGGAGCAATAATATTAGCTTTGTAATGCAATTGACTACAAATTCAATACGATTTTACCAAATATCATACAGAATCGAAGTTTGATTTATCGATTATCGAATTGAAATTTAAAATTTTGGGTTTTAGTATCTACTTTTAACTACCAATTATCGAAATCAAAATTTTACGAAACACACCCCTACTTATCCCGAAATAAAATAAGTAAATGACAAAAATATCCTTCTAAATCCTTTTTATACATCACTTTTCAGTTTTCACATTCATGAAGCTATATTTGTAAACAACTAACTTGTTCTTAAATTTTATACAAGGCACATTATTATAAATACAATAAATCTTACACTCAATAAAAATTAATTTCAAAATAACTTAGTTCATTTTAATTTATATTCAAATCAAACGACTCCTAAAAGCATCGACTATTTAGTTACGGAAAATTCTTCTGTTACTCCAAAAATACACTCAATTTTCCATGCTATCCCTATAAACAAGTAAAAGTCAATATCAATATATATTTTTAGTTTAATAGTTTAATGTGAAAAACTATATCTAGAGTAATACTTGTTCCTTCTTAATTTGAGGGTTCATTCTAGATGACATATCAATCTGTTTTTTTCATCTCTTTGTATCGGTTTAGTTAAATAATTTTTTTTTATTGCAATCATATAAAATCATAATATTTAAGGTTGGATAGAAATACACGATAATTGAATCAAAAATTGAAATTATAAAGATCATATCACTAATAGAAAGTGAAATCAATAAAATTGATTTTAAATTTTTGAATTGTATCATCTTTAATATATCATGTATAATGTTAGATATAAAGAACGGTTGAATTTAAATTTTAAAAAATTTAACAAATTAAAAAGAAAATAAGATAACCAAATTGAAATAATTAAAATATTAGGAATCATTTTAATTTAATAACTTTAATTTAAATCTCACGTATAAATTGTAAGCAAATTTGGCTTCATCTATGTTTCATAACCCTCTTTGGCACTGTGTACAATCCCTTCCCAACGTAAACTTAAAAATCTCACAATTCACAATTAATCATATATAAATAGTACGTATATTTAATTATCTTATGAATATATCCCTATATTTTTAGTAGCTCCGTCCATATATATCCGTACAAAAATATATATGATGAAATAGACATGTTTGGACTTTTTCTTGAGTTGATGAAAAGTATAGTAATATCAAACTTTGTCTTTTGATTCACGTAATGTTTGATAGTTTTAATAGAGTCCGAATTAATTTGCATTGTTACCGTAAGTTTATTAAAAGTGAGATCATACTTTTTGCTGATAAAATTTATACTCAAAGCTCAATCTTAAAATTTTTAGTTAAGGGTGAAATTATAGTAGATTGTTTGGTTGCTGCTTAAAGTTACATATGAATTAGTTATGTAAAATTTCTTTATTCACGTATTATTTATCTTCTATGTTGATGTGTTGAATTTTGTACATAATAACTAAAATATTACTCCCTTAATCTCAACTTATGTAACACAAATTTATTCTATTTTTTCTCCAAAGAAAGTATCATCTATAATTAAAAATAACTTAACTTTAAAAATGTAGTATTCTTAGGATTGTTTGGTCTGACAAGTTGTTATGAGATAAGTTGTGATGGGATTTGTGATAACTTTTTATTGAGTGTTTGAACTTTATTTAGTTTTTTATATTTTCTCAAATAAAACTTTTATCTCATTTAACTTAAATATTTGTGTGTGTGCATTCTCACGATGGTACAATATATATATTTAAAAATAAATTTTCTCTTTATTTAGCTTAAAATAGAACTTTCATTTTAAATTTGTTGAAGTAAAAGAGGATTTATGAGAAATCAAAATAAAAATAAAAATAAACATAAGAACTGGTCAAATAAATTCATAAATAAAAATTATATTTACATAGTGTAATCTTTTAATAGAAAAAATTGAAGGATTATTGTAATAATAAGGAGTGGTGAGGAATGTGAATGTTATTATACATGGTGTAAAAAATAATGCAAAAATACATGAATGTGAAAGTGATATAAAAAGGGTTTAAAATGATATCTTTGTCATTACTAATTATTAATCTCGAAATAAGTTATTTCAGACTTGTCATCCAAACAACAAATTTAAATGACACCATAATTTAATACGAGTAGCAAAAGTATTTGGTGTTATCCTTTACGCCAAACGACCATTAATGAAATAATTTATAGTCACACATTTAAATTTTATTTTAGAACAAAATACTTGAAAGTTTCTTTTTTAATAAAAATAATTTTGTACCCAACCAAACGATATTAGGTAAATTATGTGACCAATTGAATACTATTTTAGCTAAGTACATAGCTAATGCTGTTTCGTTCTAATCGGAAAAATAACGTGAACATTTTAATTTTGTTTACGTTAATGAAACGTAACCAACGTGGCATATTAATTACAAAATATAGTACTCCAATAATATTTAAATTTCATTTAAAAAAATTAATCAAACATTTTGATACGTTTGATTTATTTTAATTTTATCTTATGAAAAATATATTTTTGTAAACTTTGTATTAAATTAAATTAGATAAATAAATTGAAAACAAAAAAAAAGATAACATATTTATTTATTTATTTTCAACCAGAAAATTTCAGATTTTTTTTTTTTAACTACCCAGCAATTATTTAGAACTCCCCACCATTTACCCAACTTCTGTTGGGTTTTATATATCTCTTCATTTTACAATAAGTTTCATCATTTCCCTCAAGATTTCAATATTCACTTAGGTAATGCAATATTTTTTTGCTCAATTTTCTTTTTGAGAAAAAATAGATTCAGATCTGTTGTGGGGTCTTTTTAGAGTTGCTCATAAGCTTTGATTTTTTCACTTTTTTTCTTTTTATGTTCAAAGATCACTTTTTTATCTCTCTAGTTGGTATGTTTGGTGTGATTAGAGATCTTGAATCTTGATTTTACGTGATTTATACGCTAATTTTGTTTTGAATCTATATGATTTTTAATCTATAAATTCATGTATTGAGCTCATACTTAGTATTATTTCTGTTTTACATTAGCATTTAGAGACGACCAGGTGATCCAAAAATTGTATTTTTCTTTGTTTTTGCTGAATATGGAATCAAGTTGTTAGCTTTTAAATGAAATTTGATCTGGGTGTGTTCATTTTCTGGAAAATTTTGCTTCTTTTGAAATTTGATTTGGGTTTGTTGTTAAATTTATTGAAGGGGGAAGGGGGAGGGGGAGATATCTTCTTGCTATTAGAAATTGTGATTGATCTATAAAGAGGATCCACCACCTTTGGTGAAGGGGTGTGGTGGAAGTGGAATGTTAAAGGTTCTTACTTTTAATCAGAGGTCGCGGGTTTTGAGCTTTGAAATGGAGTTGTCTTAGGTTGGGAAACTTAATGCAATGTTGGGTTTTTAACGGGGCTGATCCGGATTAGTCGGACTAGAGGATCTTGAAGAGGAAAAATTCATTTTGCTGACACCAATTAATTTGTGAAGTGAGGACTGGTTGGAGTAAGGGGGTGGAAGGGATTCTTCCGAACCCCATTGCCGAAAATTTACAATGCGTGTATATGGTCAAATTGTTTAAGTATGTATTAGATGTTGGATCCTCTTAGCTTCTTTATGTGTTTACTTTTGTTACTTTTTGGATCCCCTTGGTGGAAGTCCTGCTTCCACATTATGGTGGTTGTATTATTAGTATGTACTGTCTATTGGAGAAGTCGATAATCCTTTTTGTGCACGAGTATTAATTTTGTGGTAATCTTGGTTTGCTCTTAGTTAGCTCGGTCGTAGATTGTGACAGTTTGCTTGAATCTTATGTATTTTTTGGTTCTGAACTTTTGATTTGGTCTCTGGTTTAGAAATTGAATTGATCTAGAAATGGCTTCCAATGGAGACAACAATGCTTCTGCAAAACCTCCTCCAGAACCATCACCATTGCGCAAAGCGAAGTTTTTCCAGGTACGGTAGACATGGCTCTGATGAGTCTATTCGTTTGCTGCTTATATCTTGATCTTGTATTTTTATTGTTTGTCATCTTTGAACTTTATGATTACAGGCTAACATGAGAATTTTGGTGACGGGTGGTGCTGGATTTATTGGCTCTCACCTCGTTGACAGACTGATGCAAAATGAGAAGAATGAGGTACATACTTATAAGTTTAGGCCTGGCTTCACATCATATGTTCCACTTACAAAAATGGATCCAGGATTTGAAGTTTACGTGTTTCAACTGTAATATTAACTTGGTTCACAAACAAATATTTATCAATATTTTATGGATTTCTGTGTATATATATATGGTATGGTGGTAAAAGCTACTAAGTTCACGTGAACCCATCAGTGACCATCTAGATTCGACCCTGCCACTAGATACCAGCACATTGATGCTATAAAAAATAATAAGGCTCGAAATATGATTGTGTTTACCTAAACTTGTTGTGTTATGCTTAGGTGGTTGTTGTGGATAACTACTTCACTGGATCAAAGGATAACCTAAAGCAATGGTTTGGCCATCCAAGATTTGAGTTAATCCGTCATGGTAAATCACTCTTCCTTATTTATCTACCTTTCTGCTCCCGAAAGTTCTTATCTACCAGAATTATATTGCAAGTATCTTTTGAGCAATCTCTACCGAGCTCCCTCCGCAAATTGTTTTCAGAGCTCTTCTCTGTTTGCTTCTACAAAGAGTTTCCATTGATTATCTTGTTTTATATTCATATTATATGCAGATGTTACTGAGCCGTTATTGGTTGAAGTTGACCAAATTTATCATCTTGCTTGCCCTGCTTCCCCAATCTTTTACAAGTACAATCCTGTTAAGGTCAGTAATGAAGATCCCCGTATTGCCAAGTTTTCATCTTTTCTTTATATTATCACTTGTTCCTTTGAATCTAGATATCCCGAAAAATGGTGTGTAGTTTATATTGATCTTTCTTGCTATATGGTATTTGCAGACGATTAAGACAAATGTCATTGGCACTTTGAATATGTTGGGACTTGCCAAGAGAGTTGGGGCAAGGTATGAATCTGCTTCTATCGTCAATTATTCTTGTGATAACTGATCTTCGTCTAACTTCATTACTCAAGCAGGATTTTACTGACATCAACCTCTGAGGTTTATGGAGACCCGCTTATTCACCCTCAAGATGAGAGCTACTGGGGAAATGTTAACCCAATTGGTATGCATTTATAGCTGTTTTAAATTGCAGTTTCTAATGATATGGCATTAAACAAATCTTCAATAATGGAAAAAGACCCGTTGAAGGTCCTATACAACTCTTCAGAACAGATCTAACAAGAGATGACTCGCTTCTTTCATAAATAGCCTCCTTTTAGAGTTTGCAAGAATTGCAGTTTCTTCTTAGTATCTGCTAAATATATATTTCCCCTCGCTTTTGTGAAATTGATCGTGTTAGATTGGTGATGTAATGTGTAATGTAGCTTGTGTATTTCAGGAGTTAGGAGTTGTTACGATGAGGGAAAAAGAGTGGCTGAGACTTTGATGTTTGATTATCACAGGCAGCATGGAATCGGTATAGCACTTCCTACACATATGTTTCTTTCAAACCTATTCGGTTTTCTTTTGTAAAGTTCTGCATTCTGCATTCTGAAGAATTTGTTTTGCATCTCCAGAAATACGAATTGCTAGAATCTTCAACACGTACGGTCCACGAATGAACATAGATGATGGCCGTGTTGTCAGCAATTTCATTGCCCAGGCAATTCGGTAATATTCTGAACCTCGTTATCACTCTTACCTTTCCATATTTATCTTACATTGTGAGAATTACTAATTGCCTACCCTTTCTTCGTACATTTTCACAGTGACGAACCCTTGACTGTTCAGTTGCCAGGAACACAAACTCGCAGCTTTTGTTATGTTTCCGACATGGTATATTATAGTCTATGTGCCACTATACTTGAAGTTCATATTACGTTTCATCTTCTTTTCTTACCTTCCTTTCTGAATGATGAAGGTTGATGGTCTTATTCGTCTGATGGAGGGAGATAATACTGGACCAATTAACATCGGGAATCCAGGTTTGCTTCCGTTGATTTGATTCTTGGCGTGTCCGATCAAAACTCAATTCTTCCAATTTTATTACTCAACTAAAGCAACTCATCTTCTTGCAATCAGGTGAATTCACAATGCTTGAACTTGCTGAGAATGTGAAAGAGGTAATCCACTGAACTTGCCTCGACTATGTATTCACATGACACGTCTACAAGTTCATCCAAATCCCAGTAACTTCACAGAGCATGATATATATAATGAGTCCAATGCTAAGAATCTTAAAAGGTCGAATCCATCAAGTTAAAACCTTGAATCCGTCTCTGACTATAGGTGTTGTTTTGCAGCTCATCAATCCAGATGTGCAGATTATCACAGTGGAAAATACACCAGATGATCCTCGCCAGAGAAAACCGGACATCACAAAGGCAAAATCACTACTCGGATGGGAACCAACGATCAAATTGAGCGATGGTATTCCCCTTATGGAGGACGATTTCCGTAGCAGGCTCGGTATCTCCCGAAAGAAATGAGCTATTATTGGTTTTGAGTGATGGACACACTTGAGAGGCTTTTTATGTTTTCATTATACTCAGTTTTTCCACTCACTGTCTTATTACATTTGCAGCATGACTTTGTGCTATATATAAATGCATTTTGATGTCAATTTTAATATATGATTATCGAATATTTTTGGTATATGTGTTTCTTTTATCTTTATGTGTCAAATTGTGGACAACCTCGTAAAATCGAAGCTTACAAGATGCCTCAAGTCTAGTATCGATTATGTGGGTATAAAAACAAAAGCCCGTCTAGCTCAGTTGGTAGAGCGCAAGGCTCTTAACCTTGTGGTCGTGGGTTCGAGCCCCACGGTGGGCGTGCCTTCATTTTTTAAAAGAGAAATTGGTATAAAATAGTTATCCAAACAAATATAATTTTTTGTACATTAATTTAGGATATATACAATTTTTTATATTTTTATATATTTGGCTAGCGAATGTAGTTATTTTTAGTCGATCGGTCAAATATAACTTGCCCCTTTTTGGAATCATCAATCAAAGTTTATCAATTGTTTCGAATATAATTAAAATATATGTATTGTTAATACGAAAATAATATTTGAATAAACATGAAACAACGAGTTAGGAGCATTGACAATGTGTTGTAGTATTGACGTTTCAAATTCCATAACAATCCATAATTTATTTATTTTTAAAAAAACAATTCATGAAACTTAAACTTTCATATTTTTAAGTGAAAAAATGTTAAGAGTTTTTAGCACCATAAACAATTCATGGAATTTTCTCGCGCTTTAATTTAGGAGTATTTGGCAATGATGAAGTCGTGTGGATGTTGGTTATGCATGGTTATGTTGGCTAATGATTATAGTTGTTTGTAGTATCTAGTTTTGGTAAAATATGGTTTAGATGTGTGGATGAATCGAAGGATAAACGTGTGATAGAACAAATCTAGTTAGGTTCAAGTCGGTAAGGATTATATTATTGGGTAAATCAAGGTATTCCCAAGAAAGCTAATTTTGAACGTACTTTGACTAGATACATTAGTACGAGACAGCCTCAGGTGTCCAGTCGATCATTGGTGACCTAATACAATAAGTTTCGTAGACCAATCAAGTTTTGGGAATTCAAATTCAATATGACAGTTAAAATTGTGATGTGTAATTTGAGAGATATGTGAATAACGATTGTTATGACGCGCGTGATTAGAAAAATGTTACTTTAGAATTAGAAAAAGTAAAACTATTTTCCCTCACTTATATCCCATCTAATTTTCATCACAATTGCTGTTTAAGCTCTCAAGTTGTAACAAACTCCAGCACGATTTTCTGGTTATGATGTTCATCAAGTCATTAATGAATCACTCAATAAAAATAATATTTCTCTATTCATACTTATAGGGGTCGTTTGGTAAGATGTATTACAATAATGTATGCATTAACTTTGTGTATTACTAATATTTTATTTGGTATACTTTAAGGTATAGTGCTATGTATAATTAATACAAAACAATTTACAATATTAGCAATACAATATTAATGTTTTTTAGAATATGCATTAGTATGAATTAAGACACAATTGTTCCTCAATTTTTTTTCACATTCTTTCCACCGTATTTTTGTAGCAATTTTTTTTTAGAAATTATGTAATGCATGTTATTTTCAATGAGCCAATTATCAAACATTACATTATGAAACAATCTCAACATAACAAACGTCAATATAATTAATATCAGTATTTCTAATTCCAACTTTACTAATACATCACATTTTGATATTATTCGTATACATGATAGGCCCAAATTTACACCTCAATTAAGAAGTATAAAGCGGCCGTTGTCAAATATAGAACACAACTACGTTGAGGTCGAATCCCACGGGGAATAATATGTAAACTAAGTCGTATGCGGTTATTTACTTTAGTTATTTCCGAAACATAATGGGAAATATGAGGAATTTTGATTTTGGTCTAAAGTTCACTTTTCGATAAATAACAATTAACAATATCATTTAGTTAGAATCAATCAAAGAGAATTAATCAGGATTGTGTTCACCAAGATTGTTTGATCATTCTCGCGTTAATTACAGAACTTCATCTTGCGTTGTTATTATGTCTATCAAATTTAACCTACACTATATCGCTTCTCAACCAAATCAAATGTATATCACTTATATTCGTTCAAACTAAAAGTGTTCACCATCATTTCGATAGATAGATTCTCAAGTTGGTTAATCTTGTTATGACATTAACTATTGGACGAGTCTAGATCCTCAAATTATTGTTATTAACTCTTCTTTTAGGTTTTAGCCTTTTTACTCAAACAAGCTATACATAGGGCGAGTTTTAATGTTTGCAATTATTAGAGGTCAATTAAGATGAAGGAGATTATAAGGTATATTGATACAACACGCGATTTATTCCGTAAAAATTCTAGTTTTAGGTCAAATCATCATGGATTCCACAATCCTTGGTTGTGAAGTTTAGTCACTCATGATTAATGAAACAAGGAATAGACTTGCATTCATTCAAGACGTAGTTATTTACAAGAGTTAAAGACAATCAATACTTTGATTTGAATAAGCCGATGAAAATTCTTGTTCAAATTTTGTTCAAGTGATATCATGTTCATCAATAAAACAAAGAAGATAAAATAAAATCCTAAAATAATATTTATAGTTCTTGGAAATTTGAAATATAAAAACAGAAAGTAGAAATTCAGAGCTAGCATTTGACGGTCCATCACAAATCACAACCTCATAGGTGTGATGGTCCGTCGCATAACTCGAGAGACTTGTAATATTCTTGCAGGACTGACGTTGCATCCGACAGACCAACACATACAAATTCACACTATCAAGAAGTTAATTGTGATTAGTATAACCCTTCGTTCCTTCTATTTTACAATCACTTTATAAGTTTAAATAAATTTGAATAACTATTATAAAAAAACATATTTAATAATTAAGATTTGAATCATTAAGATTTAGAACTAAAAATAACAACAATATATATCATTATAATTTCACAAATGGAGTTTAGATAGGAAAATGCGTACACAATCTTGTTCCTATCTTGTGGAGCTAGAGACGCTGAATCCAATACCCCTCTATTTAAGTAAAACATATCTCATCAGATATAAAAAAGGAAACAAATAGTAAAGAAATCATGTTGAAAACAATGGTGAAAAATACATTAACAACACAAGATAGTAAAAAATTCATGCTAAAAACAAATAAAAAAAGAATAGTAGAAACAACATATAATACAATAGCCGAATCGAAGGAAATAACAACTAATACTAGAATAAAGAATAATCTAATACAATAGTAATAATAACAATATTGTTAAGAGAAAATAAATAATATTCAACTATCTATTAATTACTAATTTTTTACTTTAATCCTCAAACTACATAATCTTATATCTAAGGTCATGCTCTCGATGAATAATGAGTATAATTTTAGTTGTTACACATCATATTTTCTTTATCATAACAATCACTTGTTTTTTTTTTAAAGAAAGAAAATGAATTTGAAAAATTACTACTCGTTTAACTTACTCCCTTTGTACTTAATTATTTGTTCACTTTTGAATTGACACCTATTAAGAAAATAATTTTTGACATAGTGAGTTTACCATTTTTACCCCTATTAATTATAAAGTTGGTGAATTAAAAAATTTAAGATTTTAAAGATTTATTATTTTTTTTCAAAGTAATTAACTGAAGATATAATAGGTAAATTTGTTTTGTTCGTTTTGAATTTGTCATAATGGACAAGTAATTAGGGACGAAGGTAGTATCAAATTTGACTAATCATAAATTAATTTGAGCTGGTAAGCACAATCCACGTCATCGATCCATGTGAGAACAAAACAATTACCATCCGCTGAATTCCACTTAATCAACGGTCCACAATAACCCATAAGCAATCACGCGGATCGCAATCTTTAGCCTTCCATTTCAAATTTGGCAGAAATTCATCAACCGCCAATATCTTCCGCTCAAAATATTTCAACCCCCTCCAAAAAATTTCCCCCTTTATATAAACCCTAGCTCAGCTCACTTCTCCATCATCAAATCTCTCATTTTCTCTCTGAATTATCTCTCAAAACTTCTCAAAAATGTCTGGCCGTGGAAAGGGTGGCAAGGGATTAGGCAAGGGTGGAGCAAAACGTCATCGCAAAGTGCTTCGTGACAACATCCAAGGAATCACCAAGCCTGCTATTAGGAGGTTGGCGAGAAGAGGTGGAGTGAAGAGAATCAGTGGGTTGATTTATGAAGAGACAAGAGGTGTTCTTAAGATCTTTTTGGAGAATGTGATTCGTGATTCTGTTACTTACACTGAGCATGCTAGGAGGAAGACTGTTACTGCTATGGATGTTGTTTATGCTTTGAAGAGACAAGGAAGGACTCTCTATGGTTTCGGTGGTTAAGACTTTAGATCTGGGTTATTGGGTATTAGTAGTATTTTAGTTTTGTTGATGTAATTGGTTATGTTTCTGAATCTATGAAATATCTTGTTTCTGTGTTTCGAATTTGGTAGTTTTATGCCTATGAATGTGAAGAATGGTTTTATTTTGTGGAAAATATATCTTATTTCTGTGTTTCAATTGCTTCAAAATTGGTTCTTTTCATCTCTTGATAATGAGAAACTGTCTAATTAGTTGTTTTGAACCAAAGTTTGATCTTTTCCTGTATCTATGAATTTGTTTTGCTTTTCCAACGAATTGAAGAACTTTAACCCATTTTAACAAGGCTTAATTCATAGAGGAACACCAAATTCATCAATACATTGAAAATGGCTTTGCCTTATTAAGGGGAATTATACAAGGGCAGCCACCAATGATTGAATTTCTCACATTCTTTGTGTTTCAAACTTAGAGTTGTTATTAATTTGGACATAAAATTTTCATTTGTTGAAAATTAGTAAGTGTTTCTACTTATTTATATCTATAATGAAAAAAAAGCTAATTGATGGGTGCTTGATTAAGTAAGGGTAAAATTTAAAGAATAAAATTGATTTCTTGTTAAAATCTTAAAAGACAACTATTTTGGAATATAATATTATTAATATTTTTGGAATAATAAGAAAGCATGAACAAGAGTGCTTCGTGATTACTCTATGGAGTATGGACCTTTCAAACCTCTTAAGGAAATTTCAATCATATCTCTTTACATCAAAGTGTGTAACATATTACTTCTTTTGTTCCTATTTATTTGATTTTACGTATTAAGTAATTTACTAATATACCTTTATTTAGAGTGTAAGATGAATACGAATTAATCAAGTTAGTCTTTTAATATTGGTCAAATATATATTTTTATGACTAGTCACTTTTAAGGGTAAAATTGGAAGAATAGTCTTATTTATGCATTGGTTTGTGATATGACAAGTATTAATGAACATCTATTTTTAGCAAATACAACATATAAATAGAAACGGAGGAAGTAAAATATTATTAAATCTTATAATCGTAAATTTATTAAGTAAACTATTCCTCCATTTCATATTAGTTGATCCATATTAGCTTATTATGTCTCCTATTTTTTAAAAATTAAATATGCATTTTTAAAAGTAAATTGACCCTTTTAATGATACTTCAAACTAGGGTTGTTCATGGTTATGGTTAAAAAATCAAATCAAACGGCAATCCGAATCAAACCGATATTTGGTTGGGTTTGATTTTAAATTTTGAAAACCGATATTATTTGGTTTGATTTTGATTTTACTAAAAAACCCCGCAAAAATAATCAAATCGAACCGATAAATTAAATATATAAATTTTATAATTATTTATATATTATTCACAATTAAAATATGAATATTTTATTAAATTTTAATTAACTTAAATATTTGACTTTACAATTTTCTCAAGCCCAACTATAACAATCCTAAATCCAAATCCATTAAAATTCATTTGTCTTTACATACCATACTTCACATAAAATAGTCACACTTTATCTTAATTAAAACACTTTGTTCGTGTAATGTTTAATTGCTTAATTGAACTGACCATAACTTTTATGTGGATTGTTTATGTGCTAGATGTTTGTGTCTATCGACGTAAGTCCTCAAAAAAATTACTCGTACTTTCAAATCGGATAAACCAGAAAAACTAAACCGAATCAATGGTTATTTTTTTCGTTTGGTTTGGTTTTATTTTAGAAATTTAAAAATTCAACTAAATTAGTTTGGTTTTGATTTTAATCAATAACCGATCCAAACTGAATCACGAACACCCCTACTTCAAACTTTAAATTTGATTACTACGACTCTAGAATTACTACTTTATATAATTTTTTAATACGTCATTTCTTTCAATTTATGTGTATCTTTCCTTTTTAGTATGTTTCAAAAAGAATTTTATTTTTAATGAAATAATTTGTAAAGACACAAATATGTACAAGTTATTTTATACTACAAAACGTATTTATTTAAAATTAAAATAGTGTCACATAAATTAGAACGAAGAAAGTACTAAGAATAGTATGAGAAAAATACCGCTATTTGTTAAATACTCAAAATTTCATCACCGAAAATTCCCTTTTCAGAATTTCGCCCTCCAATTTCGTCAGCCACAGTTTCCCTCCGTAACCGCCATTGCAATAGGAGAGAGAAAGCTAGAGCGCGCGCGCGGGAGAGAGAGAGAGAGAGAGATTGGGCTCAAATGGTGAATATCGACGAAGAGAAGAAACAGGTCGTAGAGCATTCGGTAAAAAAACCTACTGAGGAACGAGGAGGAAGAGGAGAATCTTCGTTTCTGAACAACAATTATTCCTCAGGAAGCAAAGAAGAAGGAGAACTTACTGCATCTGATAACGATGTAAACATCTCTCATTTACCTCTATTTCTATTCGTCACTATTGATTTAACTTCATTTGCTCGAAATCGCAGCTCAATTTTGCTAGCTCTATGTTTTAAACTTTATATTCATCATTTTCCAGATGTATAC
Organism: Solanum stenotomum; assembly: GCF_019186545.1. Lineage (NCBI taxonomy): Eukaryota > Viridiplantae > Streptophyta > Magnoliopsida > Solanales > Solanaceae > Solanum > Solanum stenotomum. The sequence goes on from NC_064283.1 coordinate 63,632,000, forward strand.
TTGCATAGTTTCATTTACTACTGTTTTTTATTTGCATTTTAATGTCTTCCTAGAAGGGGAAACTATACCTCAATCCCAATTTATTTTGTGATACTCAATAATGTGTCGTATAAGATTAATTAGGGTTTATATCCAGTACTTATGCTGGTGGGAGGTAGCAAAACCTGTGGAATTAGTTAGTGCTCACAATTTGACTTGGACAACACGGTTATACAAAACCGATTAGTTAGGTTTTAGAGATTTTCTACATTTTGTATGAATCTCTAAACAAAATGAGAAGATTCTAGAGAAGCATCAGACTTAATTTAAATCAAGTAAGTTCTAGATGTGAAGATTTCCCCCCTATATTCTGTTCTTTCACCTTTGTGTTGCTTTGAAATCCTCCTGAATTTAGTTGTTGCTGCCTTGATGCGAAGTAAAATGTCTTTCCTCGTGTCTTTTCTTTCACCTTCGTGTTGCTTTGAGTGCCTGTGAAGTGTGAACTTTATTTATTATTGAGTTTCTACACTGGTGAGTGTATAAATTTTTTTATGGGGCAAATAGGAGCTATTCTGGGTTATCAAGCTACAGTAGTATTGAGTTGATTGAGAATTGTTTTTGACAGGATCGAAATGTTTGTTCCACTGATCAGCTTACGAGCAGTGTTGCTTCTCAACTGGAGCGGCAGGTTCACGTTGATACAGTGAATGAGACTTCTCAGGATACCCAGGCAGGTATGTCGTTAAGCTCGAGTATTAAAACATTTATATGTTTTTTGAACCCTCGGGGTTTCATCTACCTACTAGGAATGACTGGTGACAGTTTTTTGATCAAACCATCCCATCAGCATATATGCACATTGTTGTTAAGTTCACTTTCCATGCGTGTCTGTTAATTGATTGACTTTACTCTGGTGTTTTTTTGAATAAATTTTATTATTATATTGAATACACTTGGCAACGGTGCTTCTCCTGGCACGTGGTATTACAAAACCATATGATAAAAAATATATAAAAAGTTATTCTTTTCGTACAACTCTTCTCCTTCCTTGGTTCATAGTCCCCCCACCCCGTATGCATTAAGGAAAGGTAACTAGATAAGAGGTTATAACACATATTCTTCTAGTTCTACATTCCATTTTATCTATGGAACTTGCTACTTAATTTGTTTGGTCTTTAATTACATTTCTTGCTTATCTGACTGCCCCGCGACTTATTTGCTATATTTTTTTCCTGTATGCTTTGCAGAAAAAAATACTTCTTCCAGCAAAATGGGTTGCTCAATTGATGTGCCTTCTAGTGCACCTCATGAATCAGCTCATCTGAAGAGTTCTAAAAAGAATCGAGAGCATTTTGTACCATTTCTGATAAGCTTCTCAGATGAAAGTGGCAGTGACTGTGAAAATTCTGGACGGAAGAAGATTTCAGCAAGTAAAAACAGAACCTTGGCTGAGGATAAATTTATTAAACCACCAGCACCTGCTCCTCGAAGACCTCAGAAATTGCAAAAGATTACTAGAAATGAGGCAAAGTTGATGCCAAGCAAAGGGGCTGTAAGTAAGAATGTTTCTTCTTTATTGACCAAACCTAATGGAGGCACTTATGGAAATGCTGCCCGCATGCATAGTTTTACAAAGTTAAACAATCCAAATAAGGTAGCTACCCTTGACCATGGGAAAAGAACAAATGTACATCTGAACTCTAGTAAACTTCATGACTTGCGCCAAATGATTGCGATTCGCGAGAATCAATTAAATCTTGAGAAATTACAGAATACCAAAAAGTTAACTTCAGCTTCGTGTAGGGATGTAAATGTTGTCAATAAAAGGAATTTGGTGGTGAGGGCATCTAGAGAAACTACTAATGATAATTTGCGAGAACTACAAGAACCAGATAAGAAACGCCAAAAAATTATTTCGCCGAATCCAAGTTGGGGTTTCTCAAACTCCCATGAAATTATGTCTATGGTTATAGGATCAGAAAAGTGTGCATTAACGGATTCCGATCAACTGGAACCAGCTGATCATAGCAGTCCTGGAGAAAAATATCCGTCTTGTTCAGTCATTGCTGGACAACTGAAACAAAAAGAGTATCAGGGCGCTTCTTCTTCAACAAATCCATCCCTCACTCTCAAAGATGGTACACATACTCTATTTATATATACAAACAACTTGTTTTTAATGACATTAGTTGCTGTGTAATTCAAATGAACTTATTGCCACAGGTATAGATACTGTAAGGAATCTCAATCAGTGTTCCAGCAATTCATCAAAAGAAATTGCAAGTAAAGCTGCCAATAAATTGGTAAATTCTCGCGTTTATCACAATAATCCCCATCTGGTTGTCTATGTTTAATGTTTTAACATCAAGCGTGAGAATGGGCATTGAATGACTGGTTCAATATCGTTTTGGCGCATGGAGCCTTTGTGTGGATATTTTGAACTTAGTTTCACTAGCCCAAAAGTCTTCCATTTAGTAAAAGTTCTCCTCTATTACTGCAACTACTGCACTTAGAAGACGGTATCTTCCAGAGGTACGATAGTGAAGATAAAATTTCTGTGCCAAGTGGATTGAAATAATTGTCTAGCCTTTTGGCAAGAGATGCTTAATCTAAGTGCCTATGCAGATATTATAAAGTATAAGGTACTTTTTTCCATAGGGGTTTAATAAAACATTGATATAATCTGATAAAAGCCTTAGAATAACTATTTGTCAACAGTTTGATTTTTTAGGTTTGGCCCGTAAATCCAATAATGTTTCCTCTTGGAAATTAAAGACACACATTGAAAATATTAAAAATAGAGGTTGTACTTTCTTTGTCTTGTTCTTCATTATCAGGTTCTCTGGATTAGTTTTTCTTTTCTTGTTCTTCATTATCTTACACGGGTTGTATGGACTACCTTGAGGCCTGTGATAAGGGGCAATGGGTTAGAATGGGAAGGAAATAAATAGAGATGGAATGGTGAATAAGGTACTGTCTTGACTCTTAAGTGCAGTCTTATTCTTGTCCATTCCTTTCTATTCAACCAAAGCAATTAGTCCCTAGGATCAAGCATGAGAAGTTTTGATATTGTTGACATTCCTTCTTCGCTTATACTTGGAGTATGTCGCCCCATCCAGGACTATATTACGTCATCCATGTTCTTATTTATTCCTATGTATATCATCTGTTGTTATAACTTCAATTTTTTTATAGTTAAGCTGCTACGTTGCCTCATTAAGAGAGGTTTTTTTCAAAGGGAGCCCACACAAATTATCTACCTAATTCATTTGGAGTGTAAAACTTTTAGCAATGTTAAGGTCCAATTCGTTTGAAATAGGATGGATCGACAAGCTAAAATGACGGGTCTTGCCAATCAAACTTTGTTTACTATGTATTCCTAAATAATCTAGGTATATAATCTTGTCCTATTAACTTTGTTTCTTCTTCCTGGCCACTACTACAATTTGCTTAGTAAGGGCCATTTTGAAAATGAAGGATAATGACTCTTTATGACGAGATTCAATGCTTTCCATTCCAAAATTTTCATTTAAGCTGAGGTTTTGTATTATTCATGGTTAAAGTTTTTTCCTAGATTTCCTCATCCTGGACCTAGCATGCTTGTATATGCAACACTCTGATACATTTGATATAATATCACTTCCACTGTATCAATTCTGATCGGGCATTTATCAAATCTTTCTTTTTCTATTGATTTTGTTTCTGACTTGTGAACTTGACCATTAAACGATGATGTAGTTGAGTATTATGGGAAGGAAATTACCCGATAATGCCAACTTCCTCTTGGATTCTGAAAGTGAACATATGAAATTACTCTTTTTTTTCTTTTTTTTTTGGTTGTGAGATGGTGGTTATATGAAATTTCATTTGTTTCAACTTAGTTTCCACTGCATGATTCCGAGGTGTAAACTTGTCGAAATGGACAAAGCTATCCTTCCTTTTTTCTAACAGGAAAGATCACACAGAAGGCTTGATTTTTGTCATTGTATTTTTTAAGCTGTATATACTGGTGATAGCGTAGGGGATTTTTTTTGTGTGCGTGGTGTGGTGAACATGCTTTCTGTATTGCATCTATATTGATTTTCGGGGAACTTATATGGCAGATATTTTATTGTCTCTTGTCAACTCGTGTTAGCTTCATGTGCATTTGATTGTGCTATTGTACTTTTTTCACGGATAGTTGCTATCTTTTCCCCTTTTTTGCATTCTAAGGACAAGGCAGAGCATGCTGCTGAACTATGTAGTCAGTACAATCAGCCTCTTTTACAGAAGAAAATGAGTTCTGGGCTTGCTGGTGTTAATGTAACTGAAAAGAGCGGCAGCAATCTAGTCAGATCTAATGAAAACACACAGAAGCCTTCTCCCGATGGTAACAATATTGCAGCCTTCACCCATGGTGCGGGCAGCAATGCTGTGGCCAATGTTGTACGTTTCTGCCTTTTTCTGTCTTCTTCTTTCCTGTGTTTTTCTTCTCCCCTTCTTTTTCTATAACCAAAGCTTAGAATTGCATATTTCTGATAGTTCTTTTTTCCCTTGTGAAAGACATCTCTGAACTTTCCAAGCTTTTGGAACTTCTGTGACAAGCCGAATATTAGTGGAAGCAGCAGAATAGACTTGCAACCACTGTTGAATTTAGAAGAACTTCAAGATAAAGAACTGGAAGAAGCACAGGAATGTCGCCGCAAGTGCGAGATTGAAGAAAGAAATGCTCTGAAATCTTACCGAAAGGCTCAAAGGGCCTTGATTGAAGCTAATGCTAGATGCTCTCACCTATACAGTAGAAGAGAACAATACTCAGCCCAGCTTCGAGATCTTATGATGGGAAATCCAAATTTGTTACTGTCTTGTGGGTCTCCTGACGAGACTGGAATTGGATTGGGCTCCTTACCTGCAATTTCTGATGTTAATTTGCATTCAATTCCCTCTTCAAGTTGTGCAGTGCAGCCTACATTTGACTTTAACAATCAACATAAATCCAATTTAAATGTCCATCCAAATAATGTCGCTCTTCAAAATGTCTCCAGTGTTCAAGAGCATTACAATTTGGCATCTGATCCCTACAGAGAGCCTGATTGTATCACATTCAAGAAGCCTCATAAGGAAGATAATGGTGTAAATAACATGTGCTCCCCATCTGAGGATTTCAGTATGTCTCGAAATGAGGATGAAGGGACATTTCTATTCGAAGATAAATCTCCAGAAAACCATCTGGACTATCAAGGAAACAAAAAATCCAAAGTTGACATGGACAAGAATACGAACAATGCATCAGAGGGGCAATCAACAATGGATAATTCTCAGGATTCTTTAATCCTTGAAGCAACTTTGCGCTCTCAGCTACTAAGGATGAGAACTTTGTGCCAGAAGGAGTGCCCACAAGAGAGCCTGGAAGCTGTAGCTGAAGGAAGAACAGAAAATAATGAGCTTGTGGGAAGGGGGGTAATAGGCGATAGATTATGCGCCGATTCAGAGCGAGAGATTGAGCCACAACAAGGATCTGACTTTCAAGGTAGTGTTCCTTTATGGACATCTTTCTCTGCAGTAGCTCATCTCTGTTGATCACAATTTGACCTATGCGTGCATATGATCTGTAAATCAGAATTTTATTAAACACTAAAATACCTTTTTGGCTATTTGGTAGTGCGATGCTTTTAGATAAACAACAAATACTTCTAATAGAATGTAATAAATTGATTTAGTAAGATGCACAGTATCCTGTATACAAAGGACATACTACAAGTACTACTCAATAGTTAATTGGATGTTGTAGCTGAAAAATATATATGATGTCAAACGATCCATCAACCTCAATGCCAAACTAGTTGGGTTCAGCTATGTGAATCCTTTGTATTTATTGTGCTCTATTTGGGTCCATTTCATTTCAATGAGTACTTTGTTTTCTTAAAACAAATTAAGGGTTTTCTAAAGCCAAAGGTTCTCTACATCCTTGAACTTATTTTGACAGACATACAAATCTCTAAAAAGACTAAAAAGATCTTGGCAACAGCAGATCTTACGTGAGTGTGATAATAATCAAGTTGTTATCGTGAACTAGCTTGTATTGCATATATGGTAAGCTTAGCTGGTTTGGTTTGTTCACCATATCCACTATTTGATGTAGTTTCCTGGACAGGCAAAATTCATTTGTTGCATCACTTGTACGGTTGTACTAGTTGTTAGGAGCAACTATTTTCTTTCTTATTTTTGTACACTTTTGGTTTCAATTCTCCAGAATGTTCATCACGAAATCATATTTTTTGAAGGTCATGATATCCATGCTCTTTTAGACGTCATATATCAATGAGTTGTCATAAATTATCATTTCAGAGATTGACATTCTTTATTCTGTTTGAGCCAACTTTTTTTATTTCTCTTTCCTTTTGAACTTTTTATTAGGTCATGATGTGATGAGTACGATGTTTAAGATGCCTGCTGAGGTGGACCATCAGTGCAACAATGAGAAGTTTGGTTCTAATTCTGCATCCCCTTCCTCTTATATTTGTTTAGATAGTTGTATCACCACAGGCGATGACAAATCTCAGTTCGCAAGCTCATTCACCTTTTCATATCCTATATTGAAGAGTGCTATCTTAGACTTTAAGGCTTCAGATTCCATGGATTTACTCAAATTGCAGATTAGAAATTCCATTGTACGAACTTCTCATGATCAGGGGGAAGACAATTTTGTTAGCAGCACCATTCCAAGCATTTCAAGTGCGGTCTCAGTTGAAGCAGCTTCACTGGATTTAATTGGCAGTAAGAGTGGGTCTTACTCTTGCAATTTTACCATTGACCCGCTTTGGCCACTTTGTATCTTTGAACTTCGGGGGAAATGCAATAATCCTGAGTGTTCTTGGCAACATGTTAGAGACTACTCTTCTGGCAGTAGAATGAAGGTGACATTGGATAACGATGGTATGGATCTTCTGTTTGAAATGCGTAAGATATCGTGACAGTTCCTTCATGTCCAACATGTGGAGTTAAATTTTTGTTACTTGTTTTCTTCTGTAGACAGGGTTGGATCACCAACTCAAGGACAGCTATCTTCTGATGAAAGAACTCTTACCAAGTCACTTGACTGCCTTGGTATGGCTCCCCCAACTTATTTGGTTGGCTTGGATGTTCTGAAAGCTGATCTGCAGTCATGTAAATCCATTCTAAGTCATGAGAACAGCCAACTGTGGGTGAAGTGCTTCAGTCTTACCTTTGTTCTCTCTAGTCAGCTGCCCACTGATTTGCCATTTGACGGGCCGTTATTTCATGGCGCTAATGCTCGTGTTGAGGTCCAGGGTGGTTGGAATAGGCAATCACTTTATTTTCAAAGCAGAAATGGATCATCGGTTTGTCGAATCATCCTGTTCTTTTCTAATAATGCATGGGTGTGGGGGATGAAATGAGGGGAGGAAAAAAGATGATTTTTAGCTACTTATATAACGCTTTTAGAAAAAGCTGAACTTTTATTTTTATCAACGATTATAGAAAACTTGCCTTTGAAATACCAGTGCATCTGGAAGTATTAATTTCAATTTTCCATACATGAATCAAGAAAAATCATTTTGCATCTCCTTGCTGCTTGCCAAAACAGTATCTGTCTGTGAGAAGAATTTGGTGATTGTACGAACTCTTAAACTTAAATATATTTTGGTTTTTCTGGGTCATATTCTATTTTTATTTTTCCTTGGGAACGTTTGTAATTAGTCAAGGCATCTGAATCTATCTAAAGAATGCAAATGCTGTGTTATTGGTTATGACCTTTTATATCATGCTACTAGGTTCTTTCCGGGGGCTCTTTTAACTTCCCATTTCACTATAATGCTCCTAGCCTTCTTCCGTTATAGGAGTTTCATAATCTGGATTTTTAGTCATCAATGGTGGAATATCCCTTTTTGTTCCCTGTCCTTGTATAGGATCGAGTTCGCTATGCAGCAAGCAAGGTTTTTTTCAACCTTCTGTTGCAAGCAGATAAATAGTTGCTTCCCTTCTTTGGCACGTGTTGTCAGTGCTGTAACTAATCTTCTAATAACTTAACAGGGTCCATGCAAGGAACTATCCGCTGATGATGACCAGATTGTAGAGATGGCTCTTCTTAATCTCAGTCAGGAGGCTAATAAACCGAAGGGAAGGTTACAGGTATGTTTTTTGGTGGTGATTATGGGTTAGATATTTGGATGGTCAGTAATCTCATCCTTCTAAATTTTGCGTAAACATGTAGGCTCTTAAACTCCTTGCTCGAGCTTTGGAAGTTAATCCTACGTCAGCAGTTGTCTGGATTGTTTACCTGTTACTTTACTATAGCAGTCAAAAGTCCATTGGAAAGGATGACATGTTCAAATGTGCGGTATGCAGTATTTCAACATTGAACTCTACTACTGTTAAAACAGAATATTTTAGTTGGTTCAAGGTGTTAATACTATTAGGAAGTCTATGTGCTGAAAAACATTTGTAGTTTTGTACATTATAGGCATAGGAATATGGTAGCTAATAGCTCTGATGGTGCGCCAAATATTTTTTTAATTGCATCAGAGAGCACCAGTTTGTTTTACACATTATTAGGTTAAAACTGTGAAAATCGACCGAACTGAATTTTTTTAAATTTATTTTGGTTCAGTTTTTCTGGTTTAAAGTTTTCAAAATTTTGGTTTTTCGGTTCGGATTCGGTAGAGAACCCGATTAAACCGAATAACTGAACTTCTGCATACATATGCTATTTCTGATTTCAGTTACCTCTCAACGTGAGAAATTATGTTACTTTTGCAAAGTGGGCAGTAGGTTTATTAGCATGGCTAACTGTTTGAAAAAGCATTTTATAAATTGCCATTTAATTTGCAATGATGTCTCACAAAAAAAATGAATTTTATTTTATATTTGAGTTCATTCCTTTTCCAATGCCTATTTGACTTTAGAATTTAGATATATTGTTCTACTGCATTCTACTGTAGTAGTATCTTCTCAATTCTGGAAGTCAAATGTAATTATCACATATCCTTGTCAAATTGATGTAATTATGTCATGTTCAAAAACCCAACATAAAAGGTACAAAACAAAAAAACGAACCAAACCAAATTAACTTCGGTTCTGTTTTGGTTTTTCTCATTTACCAAACCGAACCAAATGTCCACCCCTAGTTTTAGTCCCCTTCTCCAAGTTATGTATTAGCCTTCATCCTAATAGATGGGCTTCCTGAAAAATTGTCATAAATCCACTTCAGCGGAGGTTTTACTTTGACTTGTGAGTTGATCTATGATTCACTTCATTATCCACATAGATACTGATAAAACTTCTTATTCTGCAATCCAGGTTGAGCACACTGAAGGCTCTTACGAACTCTGGCTTTTATATATAAATAGTCGAACACAGCTGGATGAGAGGTTGGCTGCATATGATGCTGCACTCTTGGCCCTGTGTCGCCATGCATCTGTATCTGACAGAAATGCTCTTTTTGCCAGTGATGGCATATTGGATATACTTTTGCAGATGATGAATTGTCTGTGCATGTCTGGGAATATTGCTACAGCCATTGATAAAATCAATGAGCTATATCCCACAGAAGAGAAATCTGATAGCCCGTTCAGACTGTCTCTTCCTGATATCATTACATGCTTAACCATTTCTGATAAATGTGTTTTCTGGGTCTGTTGTGTCTACTTGGTTGTGTACAGGAAACTTCCTGTTACCGTTCTGCAGCGATTTGAATATCAGAAAGAACTTTCTTCCATAGATTGGCCGTCTACTGACTTGACCTTTGATGAGAAGCAACGTGGTGTCTCTCTGATGGAATTAGCAGTAGATTCTCTAGCATTATACATCGATAGAGAGTCTCTTGAAGATGAAGCAAATCTCAGGGCAGCACACCTGTTTTCAGTCAATCACGTTAGATGTGTAGTGGTGCTTAAGGGTTTAGAATGTAGTAAGAGTTTGTTAGAGAACTATGTCACGTTGTATCCATCATGTCTAGAACTTGTTCTGATGTTAGCTCGGGCAGAGTATGATTTTGCAGATGGAAGTTTTGAAGGTTTTGAAGATGCTTTAGATAACTGGTTTGATGAAGTTCCTGGAGTGCAATGTATTTGGAACCAGTATGTCCAATGTGCACTCCAAGACAGGAAAAGAGATTTTGTTGAGGGATTAATGGCTCGATGGTTCCAGTTTTCATGGAAACACAGATATTCTCAAAATAGTTGTCTGGACGCAGTAGATAGTGACAACTCCCAGTCTTTACCAGAGTCTGCTTCAGTATCTGATATTGCAGCTCTCTTTTCCAATTCTATCCCGAATGATTATGTATTTGGGATGCTGAACTGTTCCATCTATAAGCTATTACAAAATGACTACACTGAAGCTCAATTAGCCATTGATAGGGCATTGGAGTCTGCTTCTGTCGAGAGTTACAATCACTGTGTGAGAGAACGTCTTTTGTTTCCGCGTGCAGAGAATTTGGACAATGATGGGAAAGTATTGAGACTTCTGTCTGGTTATTTGGCTGATAAGCGTGCTTCCGTAACATCTGAGCCATTGTCCAGACAATTCATCCAAAGAATTAAGAAGCCTAGAGTCCGGCAGCTAGTTGGCAAATTGTTATGTCCGGTGTCATTGGAGCCTTCCATGGTCAACACAGTTCTGGAAGCATGGTATGGTCCATCTCTCTTACCTGAAAAGAAAGACGAACTCACCAACTTTGTCGACGTGGTTGAGAGCTTAATGGGGATACTTCCTTCCAACTATCATCTGGCAATTTGTGTATGCAAGCAGTTAACGAGAACCTCAAGTCCAGCTAACGCTTCTGGTGGCGTCTCCTTCTGGGGATGTGCTCTATTGATAAGTGCATTATTTCAAGCTGTTCCTGTTGCGCCAGAATATGTATGGGTAGAAGCTGCAGATATTTTGCATGATCTTACAGGTTCCCCGTCCCTATCTGTCAGTTTCCTGAAGAGAGCTCTGTCTATATATCCATTCTCTGTGATGCTGTGGAAATCTTATCTCAGTTTGTCAGAGGCTGAAGGAAATTCAGAAGCTGTTAAAGAAGCAGCAATGGCAAAAGGTATTAAACTCCAGTAACTAATACACACACCCATCGATAAATCTCGGGGCAGTTTTTTTGATAGAGTACTGAGTTGTGTATTTTTTTTAGAGAACTAGAGAAGTGTACATGTACAGGAAAATCATATAGTTTCATGTTGCCAAAGGCGTTTCTTTGAGAGAAACATTTTTATTCAGTAGCTTATGAATGTTTAGAGTAAAATTTACCGTGTTGGCTGAATGGTACAACAAAAGATTTACTCTCATTTCTTGAACTATTGTGTGTTTGCTTATTAGTTTTTTTTTTTCAGTCATTGAATTTTGTTATTGAGTTGAGGGTCTATTGAAAATAGCCTATCTACCTCACAGAAAGTAGGGGTAAGGTTTGTGTACATCTCACCATTTCTAGATCCCGCTTATGGAATCGCACTGGATATATTGATGAATCATCAAATTCTATAGTTTTCCTAAACTCATACACATAAACTATTGTCATATTGTGGTTACCTTTGAATGACATCCTATTTTTAGCATTAACGACCACCTCACCGATTGAAATTGCAATAATGACGATATCCTTTCGATAATAAGGAAATTGATTACATGAACTTTAGTAACAAAAAAATAGTAATGATTTTGAAGGGCCCAACCGGGTTCGAACCGGTGACCTCTTGATCTGCAGTCAAATGCTCTACCACTGAGCTATGGACCCTTGGTGATCAAATCAGTAAGAGTTATATAATTCATATTATTTTCTAATGGTTCTTATTGGAACAAACAAAGGTAGAAGTATATAAGCCCCAAAATGAAAGTTAGCTCACTTAATGGAGCTTAGTAAGAAACTTTGGCTTCAATCGTTATCTTAAATAATTATATAGCATAAATTCACGTTGAGGCCTTGTAAACGAGCACCATTTCCTAAATTCCAATAAAATCATAGATCAACAAAAACATATTCTGAACTACGTCACTGTGTATAGGGTGTCACCTTCTTATTTGAGTGAGAAAAAAACATCGAACACTAATAACGTTCAATCAACGCATGAGTCTAGTGGTGCTTGTAACTTTTCTTATTTCGACTTGAATTGAAAATATTAAACCAAAAATCTCGAAAGAAAAACAATGTGTCTAACCTTTATCAACCCCTTCTGTAAAGAGGGATGCATTATTGACTGTTTTTTTCCCACATTAGACAAAAACAAATTCAAAATTTTAAGTTCGTAAATATCAAATTCCAGGACACTCGTGTGATAGAGCTGCCCTTGGTATGTGTGACATCCATTTGGGGACAGAAAATTCATGTTAGCAAAATTAAAAAGTTTGCTTTACACAAGAAACACATTAATTAAACTACATATTTTGTCCTTTAAATGGGTGGTCTTTAATTTTCTCTTCAGTAATCAAACTTGTGCATAGTAAAACATAAGTTCTTTAATAACTGAAGTGTCATACCCAGACATTACATGGGATATTATGATACGAAAGTAAAAGCTCATACCCCACAAAAAAAATTATTTATTACAAGAAACATAATTTAAAACCAACACAAAATAGGAACAAAAGTGCAAATGACCCAATTCCTCTTGATTGGCATGAGTCGAGCTTAAATTGAAAAACATGGTTCGTGAAGATTTATACAACAATTCAACTTTTTTTGATGATTGAACCATAATTGTAATTTGTACACCTGTTAAACAATACTTTAATATGCTCCTTGTTCATTATTCTTTGTCTACAACAATTACAAGTACACCTCAATCTCAAGCCAATAGAATTCTCACTGTCCATGTTACTCAATTTCCTCAACTTTCATTCATCTGAATTAATCCAATTTCTATTCCCAAAAACTTTTGTATGGGAGACAAGATTTTCACCCTCTTAGGAATAGAGACTTTAGAAAACCTCCATGGTCTGAAATTCTGTCATGCGGCTATTGACACGTGTATAAACACATAATAACAACAAATACGCCTTAGTCTGAAACAAGTTGGAGTTGGATATATGAATCCTTCCCCGCATAAACTCAACTCATGTCATCATGATACCAAATAAAATGGAAGTGAATTAGGTTAAATGTATATAAATAAAAGTAATGGTAACAATATTAGAAGTCCTATAACAAGACAAACATTTTCCCAACTAGTAAATGTCATCAATGTGGATCTTGTTCCTCAAATTTGCCTTATCTAGAGCAAAATCTGAATATATGTATAAAGACATACTTCAATAAAGAAAAAAAATGAGACTACCTTTCGAGTTTCGACTATCTTTCTTCTACTTTATTACTAACAACTTATCTCTCACCACACGAACTCATGCCATATGTAGTAACATAAGGTTCAGCAAGTTCGCTCGTAAAACTCAGAGCATTTCTTGCTTCAAGCCTACTTGTTACTGATTCTCCAACCAAGCATACAAGATGGGCATGCACAATGCTATTTCCTAGGCAAAGTAGTTTATGTTTATAGGTTTCTCCCATTAGCACTACAATCCAGTTTAGTACTTGAGCCACGACTGAAAAGACATCTCGTGCAAAAAAGCAACATAACCAAGGAAATGAAGAGAAGTAGCTAAACATACAGTGTGTGTATGTGTCTATGAGCGAGTATATTTTGTACCTCAATCCAGGCAGTTTTTATTTTCTAATTGGGGGGGGGGGGGGGGGGGAAAAGGAAGCAACTTAAGTGCATGGTAAAGAAATAATGATGCTTCAAAGTGACAAGATGTTACTGGACTTCATGAGTAACAATGAGAATGTATCAAAGACTATTGAAGTTCTCTGAATAGATGAGACTTAAAAGATCAATGTAAAGAAAACAATGATGCTCAATGTAACAAGATAGCTCCTTGATTTCATGAGTAACAATATAACATGGATTAAAAAGTATTGAAGTTCTCTGAGAAGAAGAGACTTTAAAGAGTAAGGTGATCGGGAACGACAAGCCAGTAGTATAACTAACCAAGTTCTACTTCCCCAAAACTATAATCACTTAACATAAACAAGACACTCACGCACTCAACATTCAATTCCACCAGCTCGGCTTCTGAAAACATCAAGCCCCATCTCTGTAGGATCAGTTGCTTGCAGCTCTACCTGGAATCCATCAAGCTCTCTCTTGAACCTGTCTTTGGAGCTTGCATAAATCATCTTGCTTCTCACCCTTGCCGTGTCAGGTGACCTTCAACAAAAGACAAAACAAAAGGTCGTGATAACCAAGAGTATAAACCGACAAGATGAAAGTTTATATCACTAAATTTGAGTAAAACATACCAAGCAATAAAGAATATTCTGCTCTTCTGGCAGTTTTCTTCGGTCATGAAATCAAAGTCATAGACAGCATATCGACACTCATCAGCAGGGAGGCCTGCAGCGAAATCCTCATAGCTTTCAGTTGGTTCACCAAGCTTTTCCACAACAACCTGCTTTTGCTTCTCTTCAATCTTATAGATGATGAAACGGTAGGTTCTTTTTGCCTTCAACTCTAAAAACTTCAGCTTGCAATCATCATGCACAGCCATCCCAGATGCTGCATTAGCCTACAATTTTTTATAATATTACCCCAAACGTTCTATAAGGCGACACATTGAACAGAAATACAGAGGAATAATAATGGGATAACTACCCTATCTAGATCAACAAGTTTGTCTTACACCTATAAATCATTAGGTTAAAATTATCCAATCAGTCCAATCACACTTCCAGATACTCCGCCTCCCCTAAAGAACAAAGAATCAACAAATAGAAGAACAAAGAAAGGAACCAAAGCCTGCAGTATTTAAGATCTTCAAGTCCTATTCATTACTTCTAGAATTTATCTTTCCCACTTAAAAAAACATCCAGCAAATGAGGTTGGTCATTCTTCAATTCTTCTGCCTCAGAAGAGGGAGGGGGAAGAACAGTTGCATCAACCTGTGAGACCTAACTACCACATCAATTAAATTAATAAAAGCTCCAAATGTAACTTCCAAGTGTTCCAGCACCAGAAACTTTGTATAATCAAGGCAAGCATCATTCCATAAATTTCAAGTCAACTGAAAATTGATTTTGGGTGTTCGAACCTCAATGAAATTCTAAGAATAGAATAAGCACTGAACTTAGTAGGCATTTGGACATGCATAATTTGCAAAACAACGTTTGTTTTACAATTTGTCTATTACTTCAACTTCAACTTGAAATATATAATCTGATGTTCAATAATTGGTTTAGGAATATTTCAAGTGAAATAATGATTTCATTCCAGCTACAACTTCAAAAAAAACAAAAACAAATCCAGCTTCAACATCAAATATTAATTTTTCAGTCAACCAAAAATTGTCAAGACGGAGCCTTATTTCCCAATTCGAGCAAGAAATTTTATCCAATAAAACATACATTTTAACTCTCCACACTCCTATTCTGAAATCTGAGATTAACCCTGGACTTTTTCATAATCAAGCAAGTAAAACTAGAAGTTCTACCAAGAACAATATCTAGATGACCGAAACATAAAAGGGTTATAGACATGGTCAAACACACAGAAGACTCTGCATGCAAGACAGGCCGGTAGCAAATAACTCACAATCCAAACCATAATCTTACCAAAAGAATCAACAACAACAACTAACCCCGTGTAATCATAGAATTATTTTTCAACATAATGTTAGGTTATACATTGAATTGAGTTTTTGAAATTTTTTTGAAGATAAAAGAGTGTTTCAAAAGCATTTTTTTCAAAAAAAAAACTTTTCCATTCACAAAATCTCAATTTTCTCAAGCTAATTGCATGTTCAAACAAAACTTCAATTCCCAAATACACTTTTTCAACTTAAACTTCAAACACTACTTTAACATTTTTTATTTCAAATACATCACAGTTTTAATGTCCAAACGCTACTAAGTAACCACTGAAACAATGATCTAAATATTGATTTAAGAAAAAAAGGAGCTCTTCATAGCTCAAAACCAATAGATCCCACAGAGCAAAATTAAAAATATAGCCACACTCATCAATCTAACCAATATACTGAAATCAGATCCATAAAACACAAAAGAAATCAGTAACCTAACTGAAAATTTTCATCAAAATTACAGAAAATCATGTCTATTATGCATACACTTTACAGATCGAAGTACTGCTAAATTAAAATCTTTAATACATAAACTTTTCGTATATAATAAAGTTTATATATACAAAAAAAAAGAAGAGGAAAATCGACTAACCATGATTGAAGGAGAGAGAACAGATGGGAAGAAGATGAGAAAAAATGGAGAAAATTTAGGGCTCCGATAAAATTGGTATTTGGGGGAAAATGAGACCAGATACGAAGAAGAGGGGTCCTAGTTTTTTCTCTCTTTTTTCTTTTTATCTTTTTTTATTTTTATTTTTTCGGAGAGGTCGATTATCATTTAAATTTTGTATCTATTTTGGAAAGTTTTATAAAAATAGTCTTGGCGTTACACATTCGAAAGGTTGAAATAATAGAAAAGTTATGGTATTTTTCACAATTTTTTGTCTAGCGAAACAATATTTGAATATTATTTTTATTTGATTTATCGTGTTATTGAAATGGACAAATTGCACATATGTTACCTAATTGTTATAAATTTTGTTGGAGGGAGAAATTTTTAGTTCAAGTTATTCATATTTCTATGATTTAAATCATCGTGAAGAATCACTTATCTTAGTTATTATTAACAAAAAATTATCATAATTTTATCTTTTTCTTTTTTCGCAATTCAAGTTTGTAATATATATACTACTATGTCTTAAACTTGTGATGATATGCTTAATTTGATTCTTATTTTTTTTCAATCTTTATCCCATCTTTCAAATGTAAAAAGAGTGGTGGGATAATAGACTTGTATTTTTAATTAAAGTTTTTGTTATAATTTCACATATCAAATATTTTTAACAGAAATTAACTAATTTATTGAATAACTTTTTTTGATATAAATTTATATCAGTCTTAATTCAAAGTATGATATGTTACCCAATGTGTTATGCATGGTGACATTGATTTTTTTTTTCTTTCTTTTTACCCCTCCTCCAAGAGCTTTCATCTTTTGTTTTTCGATGACTTAAACTCGACACCTTAATGTTGAAATTAAGGAAAACTTACCATCTGAATAAATTCCTCT
Source organism: Solanum stenotomum (assembly GCF_019186545.1). Classification (NCBI taxonomy): domain Eukaryota; kingdom Viridiplantae; phylum Streptophyta; class Magnoliopsida; order Solanales; family Solanaceae; genus Solanum; species Solanum stenotomum. The sequence continues at coordinate 63,649,113 of NC_064283.1, forward strand.
TATTTTGACATTGATATTATAATGTTCGTTGTTCAAGACGAATAACGTCTATTGCATAAAATCAATCACAAATATTCAATACCTTTGACTTAAAATTGACTACGATGATAAGGAATTACCTACTTGTTGCTAAGTAAAAGCTATCAAATGTAGAATTGTCGAGGAGAATTGATGCAAAACATGACAATTTATTATGCTCTATTACAATATGAGACTTGAGTTTCACATTGATATTAATGTACGCTATTAACAAGAGTTGTGGTGGACTGTGAAGGGGTAAGTACTCCTTAATTCTTAATCAAAATGTCTCGAGTTTAAGTCTCTTTGGGTACGGAGTCGTTTTTGTTATGACACCTTTGTTAGGAAGCGCTTTACCCCCTAAGGTGAGACTTCGCAGCGCGAATCCAAATTTAGTCGGGTTCCAATGTGGGTACCGGACACTGGTAGGAAACAATTTTTTTTTGGGAAAAAGGTCTAATAATTTTGCTATTTAGAGTTGATATAACCCTTGTTATGAAAGTGACTCATATATACCACTACTATTATATAAATGACTCACATATATCCTTTAACCGAAGTGGAAAAAATAATTTAAAATTTAATTTTTAATTTTTTTTTTTTGAAAAAAATATAACCCACATGGGGTATATTTGATCCTCCCCACGGTAGCCCCCTAAACTTGGCACGATCTTTCACTTAGACACCTCAACTGAATGATTTTCATTTTAAACACCTAATGTAGGGTTCCCATGTATCACTTTAACACTCTTTGCACAGACTTCTGTTGACCATAAGCGCGTGCAAGACAACCGTTCTACGTGGATTAACTAACCAATTATATGATGCCAACTCTTAAACCTCTTTACACGTCGTTTTTTTTTCAAACTAAAAGAAAAATGAAACCATTCTTTGTGATTTTTCAACTTCCTTCATATGATTCTCTCTCTTCTCCGATGAAAATCCTAGGTAAATCTCCCTTCTCTTCACATGTATTTCTTTGTTTTTCCTTCAATTCGTTGTTAGTAATAACCATTGTTGTATTTTATGTCGCCATTTTTAAGGTTTAAGGTTGTATTGACGAGGTATCGGGTTGTGCGACATTGGAGAAATTGAAGAAATTGAAGGTAATGGTGTATTTTATTTTCTACATTTGTTGTTGTTTTCTTCAAGAAGGTGTATATTGTTGTTGATTCCGCTTTCTTTATTTTCATTTTTAATATAGGTTTTGGCTGGTAAAGTAAGGGGCTTTTTGGGTATTTCCTATTATTGGGGTCTTCTTTTCGAGATATGAACAACTATATTTTAACTTGTTTTCATCATGGGGGGTGTGTTGTTGGAAACCCTAACCCTACTTACCAATGAGAAGTAGATGTATTTGGTGTTGGCACAAATAAATACCATTTTAGTCTTGTCGAGTTTCTTTCTTACACTAAAGACCTTAGGTATACAAATGTGAAGGAATTTTACTGTGAAGATAACAATGAATAAGTTCAAGTTACTTCTGATACTCAATTGTTAGAATTTGTGAAAGACTTGGTAGATGGTGATGAGTTTCATGTGTATGTGGTCCATGAAGTTGATGAATTGGAAGAATTGCCTGCTCCAACTGGTCTTTTACCATGGTCTGATCTTGTTGATGAATTTATGGGTATAAATACTGAGGGAACTGTGGAGAATGATTCAGATTTGAATGAAGTTGATACAAAACTGCCTAGAGGTGATACAAATCAGAATGAAGCTGAATCAGATCTGCCTAGTAGTGACACATATGTAGATGTTATTCCAGATGAAGATGATTCAGATGTTGATGAAGAATTGAGATCCCTTAGGGCTGAAAGGGGAAACAAAAGAAATCCTAATCTTAGAAAGAAAAGAGATAGGGAGAAAAAAACAATAACTAAAGAAGTACCAATAGGTGAGGCTGGTGTGGATAGAGGTTTTGAAGATATTGGAATAAATAAGAAGGATAGATATGTTGGCAGATTGGGAGGAGATGAGAAGTATATTGATAGCTCAGAATGTGATAGTGATGATAGCACTGATATGCTAGATGTAGAAGCTGTTAGAGGTGTTGATCTACCAGGCAGAAGAAAGAGCAAAAAGGTCAGATATGATGATGAATGTATTGTTGCTATTTTTGAACTTGGAATGATTTTTGAGAATGCTAAGGAATTTAGAAAGGATTTGGCAAAATATGCTGTTGAAAAAAATTATCAGATTAAGTTAAGGCCTAATGAAGCTCATAGAGTGAGAGCTAAATGTAAATTCAAAGAAAAATGCAAATGGTTGTGTTATGGTGCTATTGATAGGGATTCTGGTAACTTTATGATTAAGAATTACTATCCTATACATAAGTATTTACCATCAAATAAGAACAAAATGTGTACAACTAAGGGTGTGTTTGGTATGAAGGAAAATGTTTTCCATGGAAAATGTTTTCCTAGAAAATGTTTTCCTGGAAAACAAGTTGATTTTTGACTTATTTTCTCATGTTTGGTTGGTGAGTGGAAAATATTTTCCGGAAAAGATTTTTAGTGTTTGATTTATGAATGATTTTTTTTTTTTGAGAAATATCTTTTATTTTTACTAGAGTAAAAAATAATTTTTGAAATTGAAAATATTTTTTAAAAACAAACTTAAATTTTTTTGGGGGTGGGTTGAGGGTAGGGG